>NW_027469088.1:1035000-1047500 GCF_051020765.1 Lasioglossum baleicum | reverse complement strand
CTTTTTTCCTAGCGTTCCCAGACCATTATAAATATTAGATCGTTGTATAATAACGCATTCTAACAATAAATATCAAGTATCAAAGCTTTAGGATGAATATTTATCGAATAAACTCAGAATAATGTTCCGGGCGCATTGCGAGCAACTCCGACCGAGCGAAATTTTTCTAAGTCCAACCGCCAAGAGTAAACTTTTTTTCTAGCGTTCCCAGACCATTATAAATATTAGATCATTGTATAATAACGCATTCTAACAATAAATATCAAGTATCAAAGCTTTAGGATGAATATTTATCGAATAAACTCAGAATAATGTTCCGGGCGCATTGCGAGCAACTCCGACCGAGCGAAATTTTTCTAAGTCCAACCGCCAAGAGTAAACTTTTTTCCTAGCGTTCCCAGACCATTATAAATATTAGATCATTGTATAATAACGCATTCTAACAATAAATATCAAGTATCAAAGCTTTAGGATGAATATTTATCGAATAAACTCAGAATAATGTTCCGGGCGCATTGCGAGCAACTCCGACCGAGCGAAATTTTTCTAAGTCCAACCGCCAAGAGTAAACTTTTTTCCTAGCGTTCCCGGACCATTATAAATATTAGATCATTGTATAACAACGCATTCTAACAATAAATATCAAGTATCAAAGCTCTAGGATGAATATTTATCGAATAAACTCAGAATAATGTTCCGGGCGCATTGCGAGCAACTCCGACCGAGCGAAATTTTTCTAAGTCCAACCGCCAAGAGTAAACTTTTTTCCTAGCGTTCCCAGACCATTATAAATATTAGATCATTGTATAATAACGCATTCTAACAATAAATATCAAGTATCAAAGCTTTAGGATGAATATTTATCGAATAAACTCAGAATAATGTTCCGGGCGCATTGCGAGCAACTCCGACCGAGCGAAATTTTTCTAAGTCCAACCGCCAAGAGTAAACTTTTTTCCTAGCGTTCCCAGACCATTATAAATATTAGATCATTGTATAATAACGCATTCTAACAATAAATATCAAGTATCAAAGCTTTAGGATGAATATTTATCGAATAAACTCAGAATAATGTTCCGGGCGCATTGCGAGCAACTCCGACCGAGCGAAATTTTTCTAAGTCCAACCGCCAAGAGTAAACTTTTTTCCTAGCGTTCCCGGACCATTATAAATATTAGATCATTGTATAACAACGCATTCTAACAATAAATATCAAGTATCAAAGCTCTAGGATGAATATTTATCGAATAAACTCAGAATAATGTTCCGGGCGCATTGCGAGCAACTCCGACCGAGCGAAATTTTTCTAAGTCCAACCGCCAAGAGTAAACTTTTTTCCTAGCGTTCCCAGACCATTATAAATATTAGATCATTGTATAATAACGCATTCTAACAATAAATATCAAGTATCAAAGCTTTAGGATGAATATTTATCGAATAAACTCAGAATAATGTTCCGGGCGCATTGCGAGCAACTCCGACCGAGCGAAATTTTTCTAAGTCCAACCGCCAAGAGTAAACTTTTTTCCTAGCGTTCCCAGACCATTATAAATATTAGATCATTGTATAATAACGCATTCTAACAATAAATATCAAGTATCAAAGCTCTAGGATGAATATTTATCGAATAAACTCAGAATAATGTTCCGGGCGCATTGCGAGCAACTCCGACCGAGCGAAATTTTTCTAAGTCCAACCGCCAAGAGTAAACTTTTTTCCTAGCGTTCCCAGACCATTATAAATATTAGATCATTGTATAATAACGCATTCTAACAATAAATATCAAGTATCAAAGCTCTAGGATGAATATTTATCGAATAAACTCAGAATAATGTTCCGGGCGCATTGCGAGCAACTCCGACCGAGCGAAATTTTTCTAAGTCCAACCGCCAAGAGTAAACTTTTTTCCTAGCGTTCCCAGACCATTATAAATATTAGATCATTGTATAATAACGCATTCTAACAATAAATATCAAGTATCAAAGCTTTAGGATGAATATTTATCGAATAAACTCAGAATAATGTTCCGGGCGCATTGCGAGCAACTCCGACCGAGCGAAATTTTTCTAAGTCCAACCGCCAAGAGTAAACTTTTTTCCTAGCGTTCCCAGACCATTATAAATATTAGATCATTGTATAATAACGCATTCTAACAATAAATATCAAGTATCAAAGCTCTAGGATGAATATTTATCGAATAAACTCAGAATAATGTTCCGGGCGCATTGCGAGCAACTCCGACCGAGCGAAATTTTTCTAAGTCCAACCGCCAAGAGTAAACTTTTTTCCTAGCGTTCCCAGACCATTATAAATATTAGATCATTGTATAATAACGCATTCTAACAATAAATATCAAGTATCAAAGCTTTAGGATGAATATTTATCGAATAAACTCAGAATAATGTTCCGGGCGCATTGCGAGCAACTCCGTCCGAGCGAAATTTTTCTAAGTCCAACCGCCAAGAGTAAACTTTTTTCCTAGCGTTCCCAGACCATTATAAATATTAGATCATTGTATAATAACGCATTCTAACAATAAATATCAAGTATCGAAGCTCTAGGATGAATATTTATCGAATAAACTCAGAATAATGTTCCGGGCGCATTGCGAGCAACTCCGACAGAGCGAAATTTTTCAAAGTCCAACCGCCAAGAGTAAACTTTTTTCCTAGCGTTCCCAGACAATTATAAATATTAGATCATTGTATAATAACGCATTCTAACAATAAATATCAAGTATCAAAGCTTTAGGATGAATATTTATCGAATAAACTCAGAATAATGTTCCGGGCGCATTGCGAGCAACTCCGACCGAGCGAAATTTTTCTAAGTCCAACCGCCAAGAGTAAACTTTTTTCCTAGCGTTCCCAGACCATTATAAATATTAGATCATTGTATAACAACGCATTCTAACAATAAATATCAAGTATCAAAGCTTTAGGATGAATATTTATCGAATAAACTCAGAATAATGTTCCGGGCGCATTGCGAGCAACTCCGACCGAGCGAAATTTTTCTAAGTCCAACCGCCAAGAGTAAACTTTTTTCCTAGCGTTCCCAGACCATTATAAATATTAGATCATTGTATAATAACGCATTCTAACAATAAATATCAAGTATCAAAGCTCTAGGATGAATATTTATCGAATAAACTCAGAATAATGTTCCGGGCGCATTGCGAGCAACTCCGACCGAGCGAAATTTTTCTAAGTCCAACCGCCAAGAGTAAACTTTTTTCCTAGCGTTCCCAGACCATTATAAATATTAGATCATTGTATAATAACGCATTCTAACAATAAATATCAAGTATCAAAGCTTTAGGATGAATATTTATCGAATAAACTCAGAATAATGTTCCGGGCGCATTGCGAGCAACTCCGACCGAGCGAAATTTTTCTAAGTCCAACCGCCAAGAGTAAACTTTTTTCCTAGCGTTCCCAGACCATTATAAATATTAGATCATTGTATAATAACGCATTCTAACAATAAATATCAAGTATCGAAGCTCTAGGATGAATATTTATCGAATAAACTCAGAATAATGTTCCGGGCGCATTGCGAGCAACTCCGACAGAGCGAAATTTTTCAAAGTCCAACCGCCAAGAGTAAACTTTTTTCCTAGCGTTCCCAGACAATTATAAATATTAGATCATCGTGTGGTAAAGCATTTCGAAGACAAATATCAAGTATGAAAGCGCTCGGATGAGTATTTATCGAATAAACTGAGAATAATGTTCGGAGCGCATCGCTTGCTCGGCCGCTCGAACGAATCGTTCGCGCGCCGAGGCGCGTCGTATCGCCCTGCGAAGGAGCTCGAGCGAAATTTTTCTAAGTCCAACCGCCAAGAGTAAACTTTTCTCCCCGAGCTCTCGCACGAGTTTAATCGTTATATCCACGCACGATACCGCTTGTCATCAATATTTCTCGAGTTTCAATGCTCTCGGACGCGTATTGCTCGAGTTTTTGAGAAATATTGCTCCGACCGCCAAGAGTAAACTTATCTTTCCGGTTGACTCGGACAATTATAAATATTAGATCATCGTGTGGTAAAGCATTTCGAAGACAAATATCAAGTATGAAAGCGCTCGGGTGAGTATTTATCGAATAAACTGAGAATAATGTTCGGAGCGCATCGCTTGCTCGGCCGCTCGAACGAATCGTTCGCGCGCCGAGGCGCGTCGTATCGCCGTGCGAAGGAGCTCGAGCGAAATTTTTCTAAGTCCAACCGCCAAGAGTAAACTTTTCTCCCCGAGCTCCCGCACGACTTTAATCGTTATATCCACGCACGATACCGCTTGTCATCAATATTTCTCGAGTTTCAAAGCTCTCGGACGCGTATTGCTCCAGTTTTTGTGAAATATTGCTCCGACCGCCAAGAGTAAACTTATCTTTCCGGCTTACTCGGACAATTATAAATATTAGATCATCGTGTGGTAAAGCATTTCGAAGACAAATATCAAGTATGAAAGCGCTCGGATGAGTATTTATCGAATAAACTGAGAATAATGTTCGGAGCGCATCGCTTGCTCGGCCGCTCGAACGAATCGTTCGCGCGCCGAGGCGGGTCGGATCGCCGTGCGAAGGAGCTCGAGCGAAATTTTTCTAAGTCCAACCGCCAAGAGTAAACTTTTCTCCCCGAGCTCCCGCACGACTTTAATCGTTATATCCACGCACGATACCGCTTGTCATCAATGTTATTCGAGTTTCAAAGCTCTCGGACGCGTATTGCTCCAGTTTTTGTGAAATATTGCTCCGACCGCCAAGAGTAAACTTATCTTTCCGGCTTACTCGGACAATTATAAATATTAGATCATCGTGTGGTAAAGCATTTCGAAGACAAATATCAAGTATGAAAGCGCTCGGATGAGTATTTATCGAATAAACTGAGAATAATGTTCGGAGCGCATCGCTTGCTCGGCCGCTCGAACGAATCGTTCGCGCGCCGAGGCGGGTCGGATCGCCGTGCGAAGGAGCTCGAGCGAAATTTTTCTAAGTCCAACCGCCAAGAGTAAACTTTTCTCCCCGAGCTCCCGCACGACTTTAATCGTTATATCCACGCACGATACCGCTTGTCATCAATGTTTCTCGAGTTTCAAAGCTCTCGGACGCGTATTGCTCCAGTTTTTGTGAAATATTGCTCCGACCGCCAAGAGTAAACTTATCTTTCCGGCTTACTCGGACAATTATAAATATTAGATCATCGTGTGGTAAAGCATTTCGAAGACAAATATCAAGTATGAAAGCGCTCGGATGAGTATTTATCGAATAAACTGAGAATAATGTTCGGAGCGCATCGCTTGCTCGGCCGCTCGAACGAATCGTTCGCGCGCCGAGGCGCGTCGTATCGCCGTGCGAAGGAGCTCGAGCGAAATTTTTCTAAGTCCAACCGCCAAGAGTAAACTTTTCTCCCCGAGCTCTCGCACGACTTTAATCGTTATATCCACGCACGATACCGCTTGTCATCAATATTTCTCGAGTTTCAAAGCTCTCGGACGCGTATTGCTCCAGTTTTTGTGAAATATTGCTCCGACCGCCAAGAGTAAACTTATCTTTCCGGCTTACTCGGACAATTATAAATATTAGATCATCGTGTGGTAAAGCATTTCGAAGACAAATATCAAGTATGAAAGCGCTCGGATGAGTATTTATCGAATAAACTGAGAATAATGTTCGGAGCGCATCGCTTGCTCGGCCGCTCGAACGAATCGTTCGCGCGCCGAGGCGCGTCGTATCGCCCTGCGAAGGAGCTCGAGCGAAATTTTTCTAAGTCCAACCGCCAAGAGTAAACTTTTCTCCCCGAGCTCCCGCACGACTTTAATCGTTATATCCACGCACGATACCGCTTGTCATCAATGTTTCTCGAGTTTCAAAGCTCTCGGACGCGTATTGCTCCAGTTTTTGTGAAATATTGCTCCGACCGCCAAGAGTAAACTTATCTTTCCGGCTTACTCGGACAATTATAAATATTAGATCATCGTGTGGTAAAGCATTTCGAAGACAAATATCAAGTATGAAAGCGCTCGGATGAGTATTTATCGAATAAACTGAGAATAATGTTCGGAGCGCATCGCTTGCTCGGCCGCTCGAACGATTCGTTCGCGCGCCGAGGCGCGTCGTATCGCCGTGCGAAGGAGCTCGAGCGAAATTTTTCTAAGTCCAACCGCCAAGAGTAAACTTTTCTCCCCGAGATCTCGCACGAGTTTAATCGTTATATCCACGCACGATACCGCTTGTCATCAATATTTCTCGAGTTTCAATGCTCTCGGACGCGTATTGCTCCAGTTTTTGTGAAATATTGCTCCGACCGCCAAGAGTAAACTTATCTTTCCGGCTTACTCGGACAATTATAAATATTAGATCATCGTGTGGTAAAGCATTTCGAAGACAAATATCAAGTATGAAAGCGCTCGGATGAGTATTTATCGAATAAACTGAGAATAATGTTCGGAGCGCATCGCTTGCTCGGCCGCTCGAACGAATCGTTCGCGCGCCGAGGCGCGTCGTATCGCCGTGCGAAGGAGCTCGAGCGAAATTTTTCTAAGTCCAACCGCCAAGAGTAAACTTTTCTCCCCGAGCTCCCGCACGACTTTAATCGTTATATCCACGCACGATACCGCTTGTCATCAATATTTCTCGAGTTTCAAAGCTCTCGGACGCGTATTGCTCCAGTTTTTGTGAAATATTGCTCCGACCGCCAAGAGTAAACTTATCTTTCCGGCTTACTCGGACAATTATAAATATTAGATCATCGTGTGGTAAAGCATTTCGAAGACAAATATCAAGTATGAAAGCGCTCGGATGAGTATTTATCGAATAAACTGAGAATAATGTTCGGAGCGCATCGCTTGCTCGGCCGCTCGAACGAATCGTTCGCGCGCCGAGGCGCGTCGTATCGCCGTGCGAAGGAGCTCGAGCGAAATTTTTCTAAGTCCAACCGCCAAGAGTAAACTTTTCTCCCCGAGCTCCCGCACGACTTTAATCGTTATATCCACGCACGATACCGCTTGTCATCAATATTTCTCGAGTTTCAAAGCTCTCGAACGCGTATTGCTCCAGTTTTTGTGAAATATTGCTCCGACCGCCAAGAGTAAACTTATCTTTCCGGCTTACTCGGACAATTATAAATATTAGATCATCGTGTGGTAAAGCATTTCGAAGACAAATATCAAGTATGAAAGCGCTCGGATGAGTATTTATCGAATAAACTGAGAATAATGTTCGGAGCGCATCGCTTGCTCGGCCGCTCGAACGAATCGTTCGCGCGCCGAGGCGCGTCGTATCGCCGTGCGAAGGAGCTCGAGCGAAATTTTTCTAAGTCCAACCGCCAAGAGTAAACTTTTCTCCCCGAGATCTCGCACGAGTTTAATCGTTATATCCACGCACGATACCGCTTGTCATCAATATTTCTCGAGTTTCAATGCTCTCGGACGCGTATTGCTCCAGTTTTTGTGAAATATTGCTCCGACCGCCAAGAGTAAACTTATCTTTCCGGCTTACTCGGACAATTATAAATATTAGATCATCGTGTGGTAAAGCATTTCGAAGACAAATATCAAGTATGAAAGCGCTCGGATGAGTATTTATCGAATAAACTGAGAATAATGTTCGGAGCGCATCGCTTGCTCGGCCGCTCGAACGAATCGTTCGCGCGCCGAGGCGCGTCGTATCGCCGTGCGAAGGAGCTCGAGCGAAATTTTTCTAAGTCCAACCGCCAAGAGTAAACTTTTCTCCCCGAGATCTCGCACGAGTTTAATCGTTATATCCACGCACGATACCGCTTGTCATCAATATTTCTCGAGTTTCAATGCTCTCGGACGCGTATTGCTCCAGTTTTTGTGAAATATTGCTCCGACCGCCAAGAGTAAACTTATCTTTCCGGCTTACTCGGACAATTATAAATATTAGATCATCGTGTGGTAAAGCATTTCGAAGACAAATATCAAGTATGAAAGCGCTCGGATGAGTATTTATCGAATAAACTGAGAATAATGTTCGGAGCGCATCGCTTGCTCGGCCGCTCGAACGAATCGTTCGCGCGCCGAGGCGCGTCGTATCGCCGTGCGAAGGAGCTCGAGCGAAATTTTTCTAAGTCCAACCGCCAAGAGTAAACTTTTCTCCCCGAGCTCCCGCACGACTTTAATCGTTATATCCACGCACGATACCGCTTGTCATCAATATTTCTGGAGTTTCAAAGCTCTCGGACGCGTATTGCTTCAGTTTTTGAGAAATATTGCTCCGACCGCCAAGAGTAAACTTATCTTTCCGGCTTACTCGGACAATTATAAATATTAGATCATCGTGTGGTAAAGCATTTCGAAGACAAATATCAAGTATGAAAGCGCTCGGATGAGTATTTATCGAATAAACTGAGAATAATGTTCGGAGCGCATCGCTTGCTCGGCCGCTCGAACGAATCGTTTGCGCGCCGAGGCGCGTCGTATCGCCGTGCGAAGGAGCTCGAGCGAAATTTTTCTAAGTCCAACCGCCAAGAGTAAACTTTTCTCCCCGAGCTCTCGCACGAGTTTAATCGTTATATCCACGCACGATACCGCTTGTCATCAATATTTCTCGAGTTTCAATGAGCTCGGACGCGTATTGCTCGAGTTTTTGAGAAATATTGCTCCGACCGCCAAGAGTAAACTTATCTTTCCGGTTGACTCGGACAATTATAAATATTAGATCATCGTGTGGTAAAGCATTTCGAAGACAAATATCAAGTATGAAAGCGCTCGGATGAGTATTTATCGAATAAACTGAGAATAATGTTCGGAGCGCATCGCTTGCTCGGCCGCTCGAACGAATCGTTCGCGCGCCGAGGCGCGTCGTATCGCCGTGCGAAGGAGCTCGAGCGAAATTTTTCTAAGTCCAACCGCCAAGAGTAAACTTTTCTCCCCGAGCTCCCGCACGACTTTAATCGTTATATCCACGCACGATACCGCTTGTCATCAATATTTCTCGAGTTTCAAAGCTCTCGAACGCGTATTGCTCCAGTTTTTGTGAAATATTGCTCCGACCGCCAAGAGTAAACTTATCTTTCCGGCTTACTCGGACAATTATAAATATTAGATCATCGTGTGGTAAAGCATTTCGAAGACAAATATCAAGTATGAAAGCGCTCGGATGAGTATTTATCGAATAAACTGAGAATAATGTTCGGAGCGCATCGCTTGCTCGGCCGCTCGAACGAATCGTTCGCGCGCCGAGGCGCGTCGTATCGCCGTGCGAAGGAGCTCGAGCGAAATTTTTCTAAGTCCAACCGCCAAGAGTAAACTTTTCTCCCCGAGATCTCGCACGAGTTTAATCGTTATATCCACGCACGATACCGCTTGTCATCAATATTTCTCGAGTTTCAATGCTCTCGGACGCGTATTGCTCCAGTTTTTGTGAAATATTGCTCCGACCGCCAAGAGTAAACTTATCTTTCCGGCTTACTCGGACAATTATAAATATTAGATCATCGTGTGGTAAAGCATTTCGAAGACAAATATCAAGTATGAAAGCGCTCGGATGAGTATTTATCGAATAAACTGAGAATAATGTTCGGAGCGCATCGCTTGCTCGGCCGCTCGAACGAATCGTTCGCGCGCCGAGGCGCGTCGTATCGCCGTGCGAAGGAGCTCGAGCGAAATTTTTCTAAGTCCAACCGCCAAGAGTAAACTTTTCTCCCCGAGCTCCCGCACGACTTTAATCGTTATATCCACGCACGATACCGCTTGTCATCAATATTTCTGGAGTTTCAAAGCTCTCGGACGCGTATTGCTTCAGTTTTTGAGAAATATTGCTCCGACCGCCAAGAGTAAACTTATCTTTCCGGCTTACTCGGACAATTATAAATATTAGATCATCGTGTGGTAAAGCATTTCGAAGACAAATATCAAGTATGAAAGCGCTCGGATGAGTATTTATCGAATAAACTGAGAATAATGTTCGGAGCGCATCGCTTGCTCGGCCGCTCGAACGAATCGTTTGCGCGCCGAGGCGCGTCGTATCGCCGTGCGAAGGAGCTCGAGCGAAATTTTTCTAAGTCCAACCGCCAAGAGTAAACTTTTCTCCCCGAGCTCTCGCACGAGTTTAATCGTTATATCCACGCACGATACCGCTTGTCATCAATATTTCTCGAGTTTCAATGAGCTCGGACGCGTATTGCTCGAGTTTTTGAGAAATATTGCTCCGACCGCCAAGAGTAAACTTATCTTTCCGGTTGACTCGGACAATTATAAATATTAGATCATCGTGTGGTAAAGCATTTCGAAGACAAATATCAAGTATGAAAGCGCTCGGATGAGTATTTATCGAATAAACTGAGAATAATGTTCGGAGCGCATCGCTTGCTCGGCCGCTCGAACGAATCGTTCGCGCGCCGAGGCGCGTCGTATCGCCGTGCGAAGGAGCTCGAGCGAAATTTTTCTAAGTCCAACCGCCAAGAGTAAACTTTTCTCCCCGAGCTCCCGCACGACTTTAATCGTTATATCCACGCACGATACCGCTTGTCATCAATATTTCTCGAGTTTCAAAGCTCTCGAACGCGTATTGCTCCAGTTTTTGTGAAATATTGCTCCGACCGCCAAGAGTAAACTTATCTTTCCGGCTTACTCGGACAATTATAAATATTAGATCATCGTGTGGTAAAGCATTTCGAAGACAAATATCAAGTATGAAAGCGCTCGGATGAGTATTTATCGAATAAACTGAGAATAATGTTCGGAGCGCATCGCTTGCTCGGCCGCTCGAACGAATCGTTCGCGCGCCGAGGCGCGTCGTATCGCCGTGCGAAGGAGCTCGAGCGAAATTTTTCTAAGTCCAACCGCCAAGAGTAAACTTTTCTCCCCGAGCTCTCGCACGACTTTAATCGTTATATCCACGCACGATACCGCTTGTCATCAATATTTCTCGAGTTTCAAAGCTCTCGGACGCGTATTGCTCCAGTTTTTGTGAAATATTGCTCCGACCGCCAAGAGTAAACTTATCTTTCCGGCTTACTCGGACAATTATAAATATTAGATCATCGTGTGGTAAAGCATTTCGAAGACAAATATCAAGTATGAAAGCGCTCGGATGAGTATTTATCGAATAAACTGAGAATAATGTTCGGAGCGCATCGCTTGCTCGGCCGCTCGAACGAATCGTTCGCGCGCCGAGGCGCGTCGTATCGCCCTGCGAAGGAGCTCGAGCGAAATTTTTCTAAGTCCAACCGCCAAGAGTAAACTTTTCTCCCCGAGCTCCCGCACGACTTTAATCGTTATATCCACGCACGATACCGCTTGTCATCAATATTTCTCGAGTTTCAAAGCTCTCGGACGCGTATTGCTCCAGTTTTTGTGAAATATTGCTCCGACCGCCAAGAGTAAACTTATCTTTCCGGCTTACTCGGACAATTATAAATATTAGATCATCGTGTGGTAAAGCATTTGGAAGACAAATATCAAGTATGAAAGCGCTCGGATGAGTATTTATCGAGTTATTGAGAAATAATTTTCCGAGTTATATTTCGACGTGTACTAATCGTGTTCTATCGGTCGTGCGGGTAAACGGCGGGAGTCAGTTTTGGTCTGTACTGTTAGCTAGATCGTCCCCGGATATGTTTGCGATGCGCGTGTTTGGATTAACGAGTTTCCCTCTGTCCCTACCTTTTTTTTCGTTCAAACCATGTCTGTGGATTTGTGCGGATATTGAGATGCCGGTTTTGGGCCATTTAATTGTCAATAAAACAACATGTAATTGTTTGAAATAATACACTATGTTCATATTGTATTATTCGTATCTTATTAATAAAATAAAAAATTTATATTTTAATTTTTTACTTTTAAATCACATGTATTATTTTCAGGTGGCATTCGTATGGGATAATTGGTTATTTCAGCTACATTGTTCTAATAATATAAGGAATATGCTGCTAGAACTCCGGCAATACGCTGCTAGAAGATGAAGCAGTACGGCGCTACAACATGAAGGTATACGCCGCTGGAACTCTGGAAATGGGCCGCTGTAAATAAGGCAATACGCCGCTGTGAATAAGGCAATACGCCGCTGTGAATAAGGCAATACGCCGCTGTAAGTAGAAGCAACACGCCGCTGTAAATAGAGGCAATACGCCGCTGTGAATAAGGCAATACGCCGCTGTAAATAGAGGCAATACGCCGCTGTAAATAGAGGCAATACGCCGCTGTGAATAAGGCAATACGCCGCTGTAAGTAGAAGCAACACGCCGCTGTAAATAGAGGCAATACGCCGCTGTAAATAGAGGCAATAAGCCGCTGTGAATAAGGCAATACGCCGCTGTAAATAGAGGCAATACGCCGCTGTGAATAAGGCAATACGCCGCTGTAAGTAGAAGCAATACGCCGCTGCAGACGAAAGCAATACGCCGCTGCAGGCGAAAGCAATACGCCGCCGGAACTGAAAGCAATACGCCGCTGCAGACGAAAGCAATACGCCGCTGGAGCTGAAAGCAATACGCCGCTACAGACGAAAGCAATACGCCGCTGGGATCGAAAGCAATA
>NW_027469088.1:1025000-1027500 GCF_051020765.1 Lasioglossum baleicum | reverse complement strand
TCTCGGGATAAATTGACCCTCCTGAACACTACATTTCCCAACGGCAGAACCGCGGGATTCAGTGCTGGGCTAATTCCTGTTCGCTCGCCGCTACTAAGGAAATCCTTGTTAGTTTCTTTTCCTCCGCTTAGTAATATGCTTAAATTCAGCGGGTAATCTCGCCTACTCTGAGGTCGTCGTACGTGATACAAAATTTTGTGTGTTTCGGCCGAAAGAGCGTAAAAGTAGTACTCGCGAAAACGTACAAAGCACAAAAAAAAAAGAAAAAAAAAGAAAACGAAACAACACTACACGACAGAAGAGAGAAAAAGGTAAACAAAAAACCGATATATGCCTTATGCGCCACACCAAAGTGTCAATATAATTCTTTCTTCATCTCTCGTCGATCGGAAACTCTCGCTAGACGATCTGGCCGGTTAACTTTAACGTCCGTCGAAAAGAACTTTCGGGGACTGGACGACCGACAGATCGCGCGGTTCCGCACGAATCGACAATGAAGAAAAGAAAAGACATGGGGCGACCGACATAAAGGTTTTCATCATTGGATATACCTTTTCTCTCTCCGCGGTGCTGTTCCGTGCGTGAACACACAAGTGTGTCTTTTGCGTCGTGTGACAATCAAGTTCGAAATAAGCCTCGCCAATAGAGGAGTATACATATTATTAAAAAAAAAAAATAATAATACATATAACCCGGTGGGATTTCTTTTTCTCTCTACTTCTATATAATTGAACCAAAAACCACGGGGGTACAGAAACGTTGCGCACGAAACGATTTATCATCGATCAAACGCAAAACCAAATTAGAGACACGAGAGAAAGAGAGTAAGATCTCAAGACGCTCATAGGCCGTCATCAATACGATTCAACGCGAACGTGGCGATGGAATGGCAATCGCACAGATTAGCGAGGACACGTCGACGACGGGGAATAATTCCGACCCGATCAAGTACGACGTGCTCATCCCGCACATTGCTGCGCTTTGCTCCGCTGTCCATCGATCATCAAAGCGTTCGCGATAGAACGAGAGATCTCTTTCGTCTCTTCCCTCGAAGACTCGAAAAGGAATGTGTGTTTGTCGAAATCGCCGGCAACGACGACCCTCCGCCGTATGGCAATTATAACGTAGAGTTAAGAAACTCATCCACGCACAGGCATATTCTCTCCCTGGGGCTTAACATTGCCACACCACACACACTCTGTGTGCCACACAGTATTCTTTCTTTCTTTTATAATTTGTGTGTCCATCTCTGTAGTCTCGCGAGACTCTTGTAAATATACCTCTTTCGTATATACGCATCATTTCAGGCGACGTCGGGAGCGCGTTAAATGTTCATGAGTGGAAACGCTTCTTTCCGCAAGGCGAATCGTTTCGCAGAGAAGGTGAGAGATTTGGAGATCCTCGTCGAAGCGGTGCCTTACGGGCGGTCGTATTTTCAATACGACTCACGACACCGTAAAAACACTCACGCAAGTCCGAACGTAAGAAATACCAATCCCTACTTCGCCTCTCGTGGAAACTAGATATATATATGTTTGTATGTGTTTATAAGACGCAATGCAAAAATTGGCAATTTTCACAGAACCGCGACAAACGCCGACGAAACGCCCATCATTCGCTCGTACGTAGCATCTTTGCAACCCGACTCCGAAACGCTCTTTGGCGCCCTCCAAAAATATATTTGGAGAGGTAAGCGACGGCGGGGACTTACAAGAGCAACGCAAGCAGTTTATGGTTACGTAAACGACCCTCAGCCAGGCGTGGTCCAGGAATTGTATCCGTGGACCGCAATGTGCGTTCGAAATGTCGATGTTCATGTGTCCTGCAGTTCACACGTTGACGCGCAATTAGCTGCGTTCTTCATCGACCCACGAGCCAAGTGATCCACCGTTCAGGGTAATCGTATATATTTTTGATTTACAAATCAATATATGTATATGTCTCTTGTTCTGCGGTTCGTAAGAACGCATTGTACCTGAACGCTCCAACCAGCGCGCGAAGGAGATTCGTTCAGGCGTCGTTTTAAGGACGACACTATCGTCGTCCGTGGAAACGGAAAAAAAAAACCGTCAGATACGCAACACGTATCCGACGGCCGGGCGAACAGTACATTGAAAAACCGTTAACGTGGAAAACGCGGAGATGAATATATATTCTCTGAAAACGACGGGGATCGTAAGACAACCCGATACTGGATCCAGAGATGTAATAATATTCCTCTCCTCTTCACTTCCATTTCATTTGGAATGATGTGAGAACGGAGGACTTCACAGCCGGCTCTGGCAGCGGTCATTCGTCCCAAGCTCTCGCGATGCGCACTATTGGGCCACACGCACGGAGTAGGGTGTCAGACTCACGACTGCTTTAAAAGCGAGCTTCACGAGCCGGTCCACTTCCCGTATAAAACACATTTCCATAAAATGTTGTGTGTGCTCGAGGCAACGATAAATTCCGATACAAGCGGACTCGCGAGCCGGCTCTGGCCGTAGGCGCGATCCCC
>NW_027469088.1:1007500-1020000 GCF_051020765.1 Lasioglossum baleicum | reverse complement strand
TTATAAATATTAGATCATTGTATAATAAAGCATTCTAACAATAAATATCAAGTATCAAAGCTCTAGGATGAATATTTATCGAATAAACTCAGAATAATGTTCCGGGCGCATTGCGTGCAACTCCGACCGAAGCGAAATTTTTCCAAGTCCAACCGCCAAGAGTAAACTTTTTTCCTAGCGTTCCCAGACCATTATAAATATTAGATCGTTGTATAATAACGCATTCTAACAATAAATATCAAGTATCAAAGCTTTAGGATGAATATTTATCGAATAAACTCAGAATAATGTTCCGGGCGCATTGCGAGCAACTCCGACCGAGCGAAATTTTTCTAAGTCCAACCGCCAAGAGTAAACTTTTTTTCTAGCGTTCCCAGACCATTATAAATATTAGATCATTGTATAATAACGCATTCTAACAATAAATATCAAGTATCAAAGCTTTAGGATGAATATTTATCGAATAAACTCAGAATAATGTTCCGGGCGCATTGCGAGCAACTCCGACCGAGCGAAATTTTTCTAAGTCCAACCGCCAAGAGTAAACTTTTTTCCTAGCGTTCCCAGACCATTATAAATATTAGATCATTGTATAATAACGCATTCTAACAATAAATATCAAGTATCAAAGCTTTAGGATGAATATTTATCGAATAAACTCAGAATAATGTTCCGGGCGCATTGCGAGCAACTCCGACCGAGCGAAATTTTTCTAAGTCCAACCGCCAAGAGTAAACTTTTTTCCTAGCGTTCCCGGACCATTATAAATATTAGATCATTGTATAACAACGCATTCTAACAATAAATATCAAGTATCAAAGCTCTAGGATGAATATTTATCGAATAAACTCAGAATAATGTTCCGGGCGCATTGCGAGCAACTCCGACCGAGCGAAATTTTTCTAAGTCCAACCGCCAAGAGTAAACTTTTTTCCTAGCGTTCCCAGACCATTATAAATATTAGATCATTGTATAATAACGCATTCTAACAATAAATATCAAGTATCAAAGCTTTAGGATGAATATTTATCGAATAAACTCAGAATAATGTTCCGGGCGCATTGCGAGCAACTCCGACCGAGCGAAATTTTTCTAAGTCCAACCGCCAAGAGTAAACTTTTTTCCTAGCGTTCCCAGACCATTATAAATATTAGATCATTGTATAATAACGCATTCTAACAATAAATATCAAGTATCAAAGCTTTAGGATGAATATTTATCGAATAAACTCAGAATAATGTTCCGGGCGCATTGCGAGCAACTCCGACCGAGCGAAATTTTTCTAAGTCCAACCGCCAAGAGTAAACTTTTTTCCTAGCGTTCCCGGACCATTATAAATATTAGATCATTGTATAACAACGCATTCTAACAATAAATATCAAGTATCAAAGCTCTAGGATGAATATTTATCGAATAAACTCAGAATAATGTTCCGGGCGCATTGCGAGCAACTCCGACCGAGCGAAATTTTTCTAAGTCCAACCGCCAAGAGTAAACTTTTTTCCTAGCGTTCCCAGACCATTATAAATATTAGATCATTGTATAATAACGCATTCTAACAATAAATATCAAGTATCAAAGCTTTAGGATGAATATTTATCGAATAAACTCAGAATAATGTTCCGGGCGCATTGCGAGCAACTCCGACCGAGCGAAATTTTTCTAAGTCCAACCGCCAAGAGTAAACTTTTTTCCTAGCGTTCCCAGACCATTATAAATATTAGATCATTGTATAATAACGCATTCTAACAATAAATATCAAGTATCAAAGCTCTAGGATGAATATTTATCGAATAAACTCAGAATAATGTTCCGGGCGCATTGCGAGCAACTCCGACCGAGCGAAATTTTTCTAAGTCCAACCGCCAAGAGTAAACTTTTTTCCTAGCGTTCCCAGACCATTATAAATATTAGATCATTGTATAATAACGCATTCTAACAATAAATATCAAGTATCAAAGCTTTAGGATGAATATTTATCGAATAAACTCAGAATAATGTTCCGGGCGCATTGCGAGCAACTCCGACCGAGCGAAATTTTTCTAAGTCCAACCGCCAAGAGTAAACTTTTTTCCTAGCGTTCCCAGACCATTATAAATATTAGATCATTGTATAATAACGCATTCTAACAATAAATATCAAGTATCAAAGCTCTAGGATGAATATTTATCGAATAAACTCAGAATAATGTTCCGGGCGCATTGCGAGCAACTCCGACCGAGCGAAATTTTTCTAAGTCCAACCGCCAAGAGTAAACTTTTTTCCTAGCGTTCCCAGACCATTATAAATATTAGATCATTGTATAATAACGCATTCTAACAATAAATATCAAGTATCAAAGCTTTAGGATGAATATTTATCGAATAAACTCAGAATAATGTTCCGGGCGCATTGCGAGCAACTCCGACCGAGCGAAATTTTTCTAAGTCCAACCGCCAAGAGTAAACTTTTTTCCTAGCGTTCCCAGACCATTATAAATATTAGATCATTGTATAATAACGCATTCTAACAATAAATATCAAGTATCAAAGCTCTAGGATGAATATTTATCGAATAAACTCAGAATAATGTTCCGGGCGCATTGCGAGCAACTCCGACCGAGCGAAATTTTTCTAAGTCCAACCGCCAAGAGTAAACTTTTTTCCTAGCGTTCCCAGACCATTATAAATATTAGATCATTGTATAATAACGCATTCTAACAATAAATATCAAGTATCAAAGCTTTAGGATGAATATTTATCGAATAAACTCAGAATAATGTTCCGGGCGCATTGCGAGCAACTCCGTCCGAGCGAAATTTTTCTAAGTCCAACCGCCAAGAGTAAACTTTTTTCCTAGCGTTCCCAGACCATTATAAATATTAGATCATTGTATAATAACGCATTCTAACAATAAATATCAAGTATCGAAGCTCTAGGATGAATATTTATCGAATAAACTCAGAATAATGTTCCGGGCGCATTGCGAGCAACTCCGACAGAGCGAAATTTTTCAAAGTCCAACCGCCAAGAGTAAACTTTTTTCCTAGCGTTCCCAGACAATTATAAATATTAGATCATTGTATAATAACGCATTCTAACAATAAATATCAAGTATCAAAGCTTTAGGATGAATATTTATCGAATAAACTCAGAATAATGTTCCGGGCGCATTGCGAGCAACTCCGACCGAGCGAAATTTTTCTAAGTCCAACCGCCAAGAGTAAACTTTTTTCCTAGCGTTCCCAGACCATTATAAATATTAGATCATTGTATAACAACGCATTCTAACAATAAATATCAAGTATCAAAGCTTTAGGATGAATATTTATCGAATAAACTCAGAATAATGTTCCGGGCGCATTGCGAGCAACTCCGACCGAGCGAAATTTTTCTAAGTCCAACCGCCAAGAGTAAACTTTTTTCCTAGCGTTCCCAGACCATTATAAATATTAGATCATTGTATAATAACGCATTCTAACAATAAATATCAAGTATCAAAGCTCTAGGATGAATATTTATCGAATAAACTCAGAATAATGTTCCGGGCGCATTGCGAGCAACTCCGACCGAGCGAAATTTTTCTAAGTCCAACCGCCAAGAGTAAACTTTTTTCCTAGCGTTCCCAGACCATTATAAATATTAGATCATTGTATAATAACGCATTCTAACAATAAATATCAAGTATCAAAGCTTTAGGATGAATATTTATCGAATAAACTCAGAATAATGTTCCGGGCGCATTGCGAGCAACTCCGACCGAGCGAAATTTTTCTAAGTCCAACCGCCAAGAGTAAACTTTTTTCCTAGCGTTCCCAGACCATTATAAATATTAGATCATTGTATAATAACGCATTCTAACAATAAATATCAAGTATCGAAGCTCTAGGATGAATATTTATCGAATAAACTCAGAATAATGTTCCGGGCGCATTGCGAGCAACTCCGACAGAGCGAAATTTTTCAAAGTCCAACCGCCAAGAGTAAACTTTTTTCCTAGCGTTCCCAGACAATTATAAATATTAGATCATCGTGTGGTAAAGCATTTCGAAGACAAATATCAAGTATGAAAGCGCTCGGATGAGTATTTATCGAATAAACTGAGAATAATGTTCGGAGCGCATCGCTTGCTCGGCCGCTCGAACGAATCGTTCGCGCGCCGAGGCGCGTCGTATCGCCCTGCGAAGGAGCTCGAGCGAAATTTTTCTAAGTCCAACCGCCAAGAGTAAACTTTTCTCCCCGAGCTCTCGCACGAGTTTAATCGTTATATCCACGCACGATACCGCTTGTCATCAATATTTCTCGAGTTTCAATGCTCTCGGACGCGTATTGCTCGAGTTTTTGAGAAATATTGCTCCGACCGCCAAGAGTAAACTTATCTTTCCGGTTGACTCGGACAATTATAAATATTAGATCATCGTGTGGTAAAGCATTTCGAAGACAAATATCAAGTATGAAAGCGCTCGGGTGAGTATTTATCGAATAAACTGAGAATAATGTTCGGAGCGCATCGCTTGCTCGGCCGCTCGAACGAATCGTTCGCGCGCCGAGGCGCGTCGTATCGCCGTGCGAAGGAGCTCGAGCGAAATTTTTCTAAGTCCAACCGCCAAGAGTAAACTTTTCTCCCCGAGCTCCCGCACGACTTTAATCGTTATATCCACGCACGATACCGCTTGTCATCAATATTTCTCGAGTTTCAAAGCTCTCGGACGCGTATTGCTCCAGTTTTTGTGAAATATTGCTCCGACCGCCAAGAGTAAACTTATCTTTCCGGCTTACTCGGACAATTATAAATATTAGATCATCGTGTGGTAAAGCATTTCGAAGACAAATATCAAGTATGAAAGCGCTCGGATGAGTATTTATCGAATAAACTGAGAATAATGTTCGGAGCGCATCGCTTGCTCGGCCGCTCGAACGAATCGTTCGCGCGCCGAGGCGGGTCGGATCGCCGTGCGAAGGAGCTCGAGCGAAATTTTTCTAAGTCCAACCGCCAAGAGTAAACTTTTCTCCCCGAGCTCCCGCACGACTTTAATCGTTATATCCACGCACGATACCGCTTGTCATCAATGTTATTCGAGTTTCAAAGCTCTCGGACGCGTATTGCTCCAGTTTTTGTGAAATATTGCTCCGACCGCCAAGAGTAAACTTATCTTTCCGGCTTACTCGGACAATTATAAATATTAGATCATCGTGTGGTAAAGCATTTCGAAGACAAATATCAAGTATGAAAGCGCTCGGATGAGTATTTATCGAATAAACTGAGAATAATGTTCGGAGCGCATCGCTTGCTCGGCCGCTCGAACGAATCGTTCGCGCGCCGAGGCGGGTCGGATCGCCGTGCGAAGGAGCTCGAGCGAAATTTTTCTAAGTCCAACCGCCAAGAGTAAACTTTTCTCCCCGAGCTCCCGCACGACTTTAATCGTTATATCCACGCACGATACCGCTTGTCATCAATGTTTCTCGAGTTTCAAAGCTCTCGGACGCGTATTGCTCCAGTTTTTGTGAAATATTGCTCCGACCGCCAAGAGTAAACTTATCTTTCCGGCTTACTCGGACAATTATAAATATTAGATCATCGTGTGGTAAAGCATTTCGAAGACAAATATCAAGTATGAAAGCGCTCGGATGAGTATTTATCGAATAAACTGAGAATAATGTTCGGAGCGCATCGCTTGCTCGGCCGCTCGAACGAATCGTTCGCGCGCCGAGGCGCGTCGTATCGCCGTGCGAAGGAGCTCGAGCGAAATTTTTCTAAGTCCAACCGCCAAGAGTAAACTTTTCTCCCCGAGCTCTCGCACGACTTTAATCGTTATATCCACGCACGATACCGCTTGTCATCAATATTTCTCGAGTTTCAAAGCTCTCGGACGCGTATTGCTCCAGTTTTTGTGAAATATTGCTCCGACCGCCAAGAGTAAACTTATCTTTCCGGCTTACTCGGACAATTATAAATATTAGATCATCGTGTGGTAAAGCATTTCGAAGACAAATATCAAGTATGAAAGCGCTCGGATGAGTATTTATCGAATAAACTGAGAATAATGTTCGGAGCGCATCGCTTGCTCGGCCGCTCGAACGAATCGTTCGCGCGCCGAGGCGCGTCGTATCGCCCTGCGAAGGAGCTCGAGCGAAATTTTTCTAAGTCCAACCGCCAAGAGTAAACTTTTCTCCCCGAGCTCCCGCACGACTTTAATCGTTATATCCACGCACGATACCGCTTGTCATCAATGTTTCTCGAGTTTCAAAGCTCTCGGACGCGTATTGCTCCAGTTTTTGTGAAATATTGCTCCGACCGCCAAGAGTAAACTTATCTTTCCGGCTTACTCGGACAATTATAAATATTAGATCATCGTGTGGTAAAGCATTTCGAAGACAAATATCAAGTATGAAAGCGCTCGGATGAGTATTTATCGAATAAACTGAGAATAATGTTCGGAGCGCATCGCTTGCTCGGCCGCTCGAACGATTCGTTCGCGCGCCGAGGCGCGTCGTATCGCCGTGCGAAGGAGCTCGAGCGAAATTTTTCTAAGTCCAACCGCCAAGAGTAAACTTTTCTCCCCGAGATCTCGCACGAGTTTAATCGTTATATCCACGCACGATACCGCTTGTCATCAATATTTCTCGAGTTTCAATGCTCTCGGACGCGTATTGCTCCAGTTTTTGTGAAATATTGCTCCGACCGCCAAGAGTAAACTTATCTTTCCGGCTTACTCGGACAATTATAAATATTAGATCATCGTGTGGTAAAGCATTTCGAAGACAAATATCAAGTATGAAAGCGCTCGGATGAGTATTTATCGAATAAACTGAGAATAATGTTCGGAGCGCATCGCTTGCTCGGCCGCTCGAACGAATCGTTCGCGCGCCGAGGCGCGTCGTATCGCCGTGCGAAGGAGCTCGAGCGAAATTTTTCTAAGTCCAACCGCCAAGAGTAAACTTTTCTCCCCGAGCTCCCGCACGACTTTAATCGTTATATCCACGCACGATACCGCTTGTCATCAATATTTCTCGAGTTTCAAAGCTCTCGGACGCGTATTGCTCCAGTTTTTGTGAAATATTGCTCCGACCGCCAAGAGTAAACTTATCTTTCCGGCTTACTCGGACAATTATAAATATTAGATCATCGTGTGGTAAAGCATTTCGAAGACAAATATCAAGTATGAAAGCGCTCGGATGAGTATTTATCGAATAAACTGAGAATAATGTTCGGAGCGCATCGCTTGCTCGGCCGCTCGAACGAATCGTTCGCGCGCCGAGGCGCGTCGTATCGCCGTGCGAAGGAGCTCGAGCGAAATTTTTCTAAGTCCAACCGCCAAGAGTAAACTTTTCTCCCCGAGCTCCCGCACGACTTTAATCGTTATATCCACGCACGATACCGCTTGTCATCAATATTTCTCGAGTTTCAAAGCTCTCGAACGCGTATTGCTCCAGTTTTTGTGAAATATTGCTCCGACCGCCAAGAGTAAACTTATCTTTCCGGCTTACTCGGACAATTATAAATATTAGATCATCGTGTGGTAAAGCATTTCGAAGACAAATATCAAGTATGAAAGCGCTCGGATGAGTATTTATCGAATAAACTGAGAATAATGTTCGGAGCGCATCGCTTGCTCGGCCGCTCGAACGAATCGTTCGCGCGCCGAGGCGCGTCGTATCGCCGTGCGAAGGAGCTCGAGCGAAATTTTTCTAAGTCCAACCGCCAAGAGTAAACTTTTCTCCCCGAGATCTCGCACGAGTTTAATCGTTATATCCACGCACGATACCGCTTGTCATCAATATTTCTCGAGTTTCAATGCTCTCGGACGCGTATTGCTCCAGTTTTTGTGAAATATTGCTCCGACCGCCAAGAGTAAACTTATCTTTCCGGCTTACTCGGACAATTATAAATATTAGATCATCGTGTGGTAAAGCATTTCGAAGACAAATATCAAGTATGAAAGCGCTCGGATGAGTATTTATCGAATAAACTGAGAATAATGTTCGGAGCGCATCGCTTGCTCGGCCGCTCGAACGAATCGTTCGCGCGCCGAGGCGCGTCGTATCGCCGTGCGAAGGAGCTCGAGCGAAATTTTTCTAAGTCCAACCGCCAAGAGTAAACTTTTCTCCCCGAGCTCCCGCACGACTTTAATCGTTATATCCACGCACGATACCGCTTGTCATCAATATTTCTGGAGTTTCAAAGCTCTCGGACGCGTATTGCTTCAGTTTTTGAGAAATATTGCTCCGACCGCCAAGAGTAAACTTATCTTTCCGGCTTACTCGGACAATTATAAATATTAGATCATCGTGTGGTAAAGCATTTCGAAGACAAATATCAAGTATGAAAGCGCTCGGATGAGTATTTATCGAATAAACTGAGAATAATGTTCGGAGCGCATCGCTTGCTCGGCCGCTCGAACGAATCGTTTGCGCGCCGAGGCGCGTCGTATCGCCGTGCGAAGGAGCTCGAGCGAAATTTTTCTAAGTCCAACCGCCAAGAGTAAACTTTTCTCCCCGAGCTCTCGCACGAGTTTAATCGTTATATCCACGCACGATACCGCTTGTCATCAATATTTCTCGAGTTTCAATGAGCTCGGACGCGTATTGCTCGAGTTTTTGAGAAATATTGCTCCGACCGCCAAGAGTAAACTTATCTTTCCGGTTGACTCGGACAATTATAAATATTAGATCATCGTGTGGTAAAGCATTTCGAAGACAAATATCAAGTATGAAAGCGCTCGGATGAGTATTTATCGAATAAACTGAGAATAATGTTCGGAGCGCATCGCTTGCTCGGCCGCTCGAACGAATCGTTCGCGCGCCGAGGCGCGTCGTATCGCCGTGCGAAGGAGCTCGAGCGAAATTTTTCTAAGTCCAACCGCCAAGAGTAAACTTTTCTCCCCGAGCTCCCGCACGACTTTAATCGTTATATCCACGCACGATACCGCTTGTCATCAATATTTCTCGAGTTTCAAAGCTCTCGAACGCGTATTGCTCCAGTTTTTGTGAAATATTGCTCCGACCGCCAAGAGTAAACTTATCTTTCCGGCTTACTCGGACAATTATAAATATTAGATCATCGTGTGGTAAAGCATTTCGAAGACAAATATCAAGTATGAAAGCGCTCGGATGAGTATTTATCGAATAAACTGAGAATAATGTTCGGAGCGCATCGCTTGCTCGGCCGCTCGAACGAATCGTTCGCGCGCCGAGGCGCGTCGTATCGCCGTGCGAAGGAGCTCGAGCGAAATTTTTCTAAGTCCAACCGCCAAGAGTAAACTTTTCTCCCCGAGATCTCGCACGAGTTTAATCGTTATATCCACGCACGATACCGCTTGTCATCAATATTTCTCGAGTTTCAATGCTCTCGGACGCGTATTGCTCCAGTTTTTGTGAAATATTGCTCCGACCGCCAAGAGTAAACTTATCTTTCCGGCTTACTCGGACAATTATAAATATTAGATCATCGTGTGGTAAAGCATTTCGAAGACAAATATCAAGTATGAAAGCGCTCGGATGAGTATTTATCGAATAAACTGAGAATAATGTTCGGAGCGCATCGCTTGCTCGGCCGCTCGAACGAATCGTTCGCGCGCCGAGGCGCGTCGTATCGCCGTGCGAAGGAGCTCGAGCGAAATTTTTCTAAGTCCAACCGCCAAGAGTAAACTTTTCTCCCCGAGCTCCCGCACGACTTTAATCGTTATATCCACGCACGATACCGCTTGTCATCAATATTTCTGGAGTTTCAAAGCTCTCGGACGCGTATTGCTTCAGTTTTTGAGAAATATTGCTCCGACCGCCAAGAGTAAACTTATCTTTCCGGCTTACTCGGACAATTATAAATATTAGATCATCGTGTGGTAAAGCATTTCGAAGACAAATATCAAGTATGAAAGCGCTCGGATGAGTATTTATCGAATAAACTGAGAATAATGTTCGGAGCGCATCGCTTGCTCGGCCGCTCGAACGAATCGTTTGCGCGCCGAGGCGCGTCGTATCGCCGTGCGAAGGAGCTCGAGCGAAATTTTTCTAAGTCCAACCGCCAAGAGTAAACTTTTCTCCCCGAGCTCTCGCACGAGTTTAATCGTTATATCCACGCACGATACCGCTTGTCATCAATATTTCTCGAGTTTCAATGAGCTCGGACGCGTATTGCTCGAGTTTTTGAGAAATATTGCTCCGACCGCCAAGAGTAAACTTATCTTTCCGGTTGACTCGGACAATTATAAATATTAGATCATCGTGTGGTAAAGCATTTCGAAGACAAATATCAAGTATGAAAGCGCTCGGATGAGTATTTATCGAATAAACTGAGAATAATGTTCGGAGCGCATCGCTTGCTCGGCCGCTCGAACGAATCGTTCGCGCGCCGAGGCGCGTCGTATCGCCGTGCGAAGGAGCTCGAGCGAAATTTTTCTAAGTCCAACCGCCAAGAGTAAACTTTTCTCCCCGAGCTCCCGCACGACTTTAATCGTTATATCCACGCACGATACCGCTTGTCATCAATATTTCTCGAGTTTCAAAGCTCTCGAACGCGTATTGCTCCAGTTTTTGTGAAATATTGCTCCGACCGCCAAGAGTAAACTTATCTTTCCGGCTTACTCGGACAATTATAAATATTAGATCATCGTGTGGTAAAGCATTTCGAAGACAAATATCAAGTATGAAAGCGCTCGGATGAGTATTTATCGAATAAACTGAGAATAATGTTCGGAGCGCATCGCTTGCTCGGCCGCTCGAACGAATCGTTCGCGCGCCGAGGCGCGTCGTATCGCCGTGCGAAGGAGCTCGAGCGAAATTTTTCTAAGTCCAACCGCCAAGAGTAAACTTTTCTCCCCGAGCTCTCGCACGACTTTAATCGTTATATCCACGCACGATACCGCTTGTCATCAATATTTCTCGAGTTTCAAAGCTCTCGGACGCGTATTGCTCCAGTTTTTGTGAAATATTGCTCCGACCGCCAAGAGTAAACTTATCTTTCCGGCTTACTCGGACAATTATAAATATTAGATCATCGTGTGGTAAAGCATTTGGAAGACAAATATCAAGTATGAAAGCGCTCGGATGAGTATTTATCGAGTTATTGAGAAATAATTTTCCGAGTTATATTTCGACGTGTACTAATCGTGTTCTATCGGTCGTGCGGGTAAACGGCGGGAGTCAGTTTTGGTCTGTACTGTTAGCTAGATCGTCCCCGGATATGTTTGCGATGCGCGTGTTTGGATTAACGAGTTTCCCTCTGTCCCTACCTTTTTTTTCGTTCAAACCATGTCTGTGGATTTGTGCGGATATTGAGATGCCGGTTTTGGGCCATTTAATTGTCAATAAAACAACATGTAATTGTTTGAAATAATACACTATGTTCATATTGTATTATTCGTATCTTATTAATAAAATAAAAAATTTATATTTTAATTTTTTACTTTTAAATCACATGTATTATTTTCAGGTGGCATTCGTATGGGATAATTGGTTATTTCAGCTACATTGTTCTAATAATATAAGGAATATGCTGCTAGAACTCCGGCAATACGCTGCTAGAAGATGAAGCAGTACGGCGCTACAACATGAAGGTATACGCCGCTGGAACTCTGGAAATGGGCCGCTGTAAATAAGGCAATACGCCGCTGTGAATAAGGCAATACGCCGCTGTGAATAAGGCAATACGCCGCTGTAAGTAGAAGCAACACGCCGCTGTAAATAG
The DNA here is from genome assembly GCF_051020765.1 of Lasioglossum baleicum. Lineage (NCBI taxonomy): Eukaryota > Metazoa > Arthropoda > Insecta > Hymenoptera > Halictidae > Lasioglossum > Lasioglossum baleicum. The sequence goes on along the minus strand of NW_027469088.1, from coordinate 1,008,336 downwards.
AGGCAATACGCCGCTGTGAATAAGGCAATACGCCGCTGTAAATAGAGGCAATACGCCGCTGTAAATAGAGGCAATACGCCGCTGTGAATAAGGCAATACGCCGCTGTAAGTAGAAGCAACACGCCGCTGTAAATAGAGGCAATACGCCGCTGTAAATAGAGGCAATACGCCGCTGTGAATAAGGCAATACGCCGCTGTAAATAGAGGCAATACGCCGCTGTGAATAAGGCAATACGCCGCTGTAAGTAGAAGCAATACGCCGCTGCAGACGAAAGCAATACGCCGCTGCAGGCGAAAGCAATACGCCGCCGGAACTGAAAGCAATACGCCGCTGCAGACGAAAGCAATACGCCGCTGGAGCTGAAAGCAATACGCCGCTACAGACGAAAGCAATACGCCGCTGGGATCGAAAGCAATACGCCGCTACAGTCGAAAGCAATACGCCGCTGGGATCGAAAGCAATACGCCGCTGGAGCTGAAAGCAATACGCCGCTACAAAATGAAAGCAATACGCCGCTGGAACTTTGAAATTCTTCGAGTATACAGACACACGCTTGGATAAGTACGTCCGCGGTGGTCTCGGTGGATCGTACGTCGTCGTGACGCGATATTCGTATACTTTCTCTACCAGGTTCGCGCGGCATTAACAATAAATAAATAAATAAATAAATAATAAATAATTATCGCGTGTTTTTATTAGAGAGTTATGTCTCGTTATATAGTTGCGTTTCTCAAGTGAAATTCAAACGATTCTAGATTGCATGTCTTTCTCTCTGTCTCTCTCGTTCGATCAAGCGTATGATTCTTAGCGTCGAAATGAAAAAAAAAAAAGAAAA
>NW_027469088.1:982500-992500 GCF_051020765.1 Lasioglossum baleicum | reverse complement strand
AATTCTCAGAGAACCTTTCGAACGAGTTTATATCATATTGCCACCTTCCTTCTTTTCCTTTCTTTCTTAACCTCGAACAAATTCATTTGCCAGATATTCCTGCGTTCTCGGTTTATATTTTTCTCATAACATCACAAATCATTACGTGTAGTGCATAAAATTCATGTTTAATATTTCCCTTTTGGGTTTCTCTCGAGAACAAATTCTTATATTTCCTTGCGTTCTCAGGTTGAGCTAACATCTGGTAGCACGAGTATCCCACGTAGCACGTAACCACGGGCGCTGGACAATCGACACAAGTGCCGAGGAAGCGCGGACAGGACGCATGCTGGGCTCTGGGTGTAACAATGCCCCTCCGAAAGCCAACCTCATTTTATTTACTTTTCGTTTCTCTGCAAACAAGAAGTTTGACTTCTTTCTAGTTTTAGTTTCTCTCAAACATCTTTCCATAACTATCTCAAACTTTTAGCTCGGATAGAAGAGTTGATGCTCAGTTAGTACGAGTATACACATCAGTGCATACAAGTCACCAACCTCCTCGATGGGAGGCTCGCCACATAAGGGCCATTCGGTCTTAGACACCGACCCGTGGCAATGCTGTGTAGAGAAAAGTTCTAAACGAAGTACGGAACGAAACAGTCGAGACCGAAGTCTCGAGGCGCCGTGAACTGCTTCTCGACCGAGATCGTAGAATAGCCCCAAGCGCGCGCTGAACCGCCCGACTCGCCGAACCGTCGAGTCTCTTAAGGATACCGAACGGCCGGCAAGGACGCCGGCGCCGCGCGGTGAATAGCACGCGCGCTTATGGGTGCAAACCGCCGCGGCAACAGCCCGTCCGGCGGGGCTGTTGGGACTTAGAAAAATTTTTGCATGAAAAATTTTTTTGTACAACACAATAAATATTTATATTTCCAGGATATTTAACACAAAATATTCAACTTTTCATATACTATCTCGGCACTTTGAACATTTTTCAAGTCCAACCGCCAAGAGTAAACTTATCTTTCTATCGTATCTAGACCATTATAAATATTAGATCATTGTATAATAAAGCATTCTAACAATAAATATCAAGTATCAAAGCTCTAGGATGAATATTTATCGAATAAACTCAGAATAATGTTCCCGGCGCATTGCGTGCAACTCCGACCGAAGCGAAATTTTTCCAAGTCCAACCGCCAAGAGTAAACTTTTTTCCTAGCGTTCCCAGACCATTATAAATATTAGATCATTGTATAATAACGCATTCTAACAATAAATATCAAGTATCAAAGCTTTAGGATGAATATTTATCGAATAAACTCAGAATAATGTTCCGGGCGCATTGCGAGCAACTCCGACCGAGCGAAATTTTTCTAAGTCCAACCGCCAAGAGTAAACTTTTTTTCTAGCGTTCCCAGACCATTATAAATATTAGATCATTGTATAATAACGCATTCTAACAATAAATATCAAGTATCAAAGCTTTAGGATGAATATTTATCGAATAAACTCAGAATAATGTTCCGGGCGCATTGCGAGCAACTCCGACCGAGCGAAATTTTTCTAAGTCCAACCGCCAAGAGTAAACTTTTTTCCTAGCGTTCCCAGACCATTATAAATATTAGATCATTGTATAATAACGCATTCTAACAATAAATATCAAGTATCAAAGCTTTAGGATGAATATTTATCGAATAAACTCAGAATAATGTTCCGGGCGCATTGCGAGCAACTCCGACCGAGCGAAATTTTTCTAAGTCCAACCGCCAAGAGTAAACTTTTTTCCTAGCGTTCCCGGACCATTATAAATATTAGATCATTGTATAACAACGCATTCTAACAATAAATATCAAGTATCAAAGCTCTAGGATGAATATTTATCGAATAAACTCAGAATAATGTTCCGGGCGCATTGCGAGCAACTCCGACCGAGCGAAATTTTTCTAAGTCCAACCGCCAAGAGTAAACTTTTTTCCTAGCGTTCCCAGACCATTATAAATATTAGATCATTGTATAATAACGCATTCTAACAATAAATATCAAGTATCAAAGCTTTAGGATGAATATTTATCGAATAAACTCAGAATAATGTTCCGGGCGCATTGCGAGCAACTCCGACCGAGCGAAATTTTTCTAAGTCCAACCGCCAAGAGTAAACTTTTTTCCTAGCGTTCCCAGACCATTATAAATATTAGATCATTGTATAATAACGCATTCTAACAATAAATATCAAGTATCAAAGCTTTAGGATGAATATTTATCGAATAAACTCAGAATAATGTTCCGGGCGCATTGCGAGCAACTCCGACCGAGCGAAATTTTTCTAAGTCCAACCGCCAAGAGTAAACTTTTTTCCTAGCGTTCCCGGACCATTATAAATATTAGATCATTGTATAACAACGCATTCTAACAATAAATATCAAGTATCAAAGCTCTAGGATGAATATTTATCGAATAAACTCAGAATAATGTTCCGGGCGCATTGCGAGCAACTCCGACCGAGCGAAATTTTTCTAAGTCCAACCGCCAAGAGTAAACTTTTTTCCTAGCGTTCCCAGACCATTATAAATATTAGATCATTGTATAATAACGCATTCTAACAATAAATATCAAGTATCAAAGCTCTAGGATGAATATTTATCGAATAAACTCAGAATAATGTTCCGGGCGCATTGCGAGCAACTCCGACCGAGCGAAATTTTTCTAAGTCCAACCGCCAAGAGTAAACTTTTTTCCTAGCGTTCCCAGACCATTATAAATATTAGATCATTGTATAATAACGCATTCTAACAATAAATATCAAGTATCAAAGCTTTAGGATGAATATTTATCGAATAAACTCAGAATAATGTTCCGGGCGCATTGCGAGCAACTCCGACCGAGCGAAATTTTTCTAAGTCCAACCGCCAAGAGTAAACTTTTTTCCTAGCGTTCCCAGACCATTATAAATATTAGATCATTGTATAATAACGCATTCTAACAATAAATATCAAGTATCAAAGCTTTAGGATGAATATTTATCGAATAAACTCAGAATAATGTTCCGGGCGCATTGCGAGCAACTCCGACCGAGCGAAATTTTTCTAAGTCCAACCGCCAAGAGTAAACTTTTTTCCTAGCGTTCCCAGACCATTATAAATATTAGATCATTGTATAACAACGCATTCTAACAATAAATATCAAGTATCAAAGCTCTAGGATGAATATTTATCGAATAAACTCAGAATAATGTTCCGGGCGCATTGCGAGCAACTCCGACCGAGCGAAATTTTTCTAAGTCCAACCGCCAAGAGTAAACTTTTTTCCTAGCGTTCCCAGACCATTATAAATATTAGATCATTGTATAATAACGCATTCTAACAATAAATATCAAGTATCAAAGCTTTAGGATGAATATTTATCGAATAAACTCAGAATAATGTTCCGGGCGCATTGCGAGCAACTCCGACCGAGCGAAATTTTTCTAAGTCCAACCGCCAAGAGTAAACTTTTTTCCTAGCGTTCCCAGACCATTATAAATATTAGATCATTGTATAATAACGCATTCTAACAATAAATATCAAGTATCAAAGCTTTAGGATGAATATTTATCGAATAAACTCAGAATAATGTTCCGGGCGCATTGCGAGCAACTCCGACCGAGCGAAATTTTTCTAAGTCCAACCGCCAAGAGTAAACTTTTTTCCTAGCGTTCCCAGACCATTATAAATATTAGATCATTGTATAATAACGCATTCTAACAATAAATATCAAGTATCAAAGCTTTAGGATGAATATTTATCGAATAAACTCAGAATAATGTTCCGGGCGCATTGCGAGCAACTCCGACCGAGCGAAATTTTTCTAAGTCCAACCGCCAAGAGTAAACTTTTTTCCTAGCGTTCCCAGACCATTATAAATATTAGATCATTGTATAATAACGCATTCTAACAATAAATATCAAGTGTCAAAGCTTTAGGATGAATATTCATCGAATAAACTCAGAATAATGTTCCGGGCGCATTGCGAGCAACTCCGACCGAGCGAAATTTTTCTAAGTCCAACCGCCAAGAGTAAACTTTTTTCCTAGCGTTCCCAGACCATTATAAATATTAGATCATTGTATAACAACGCATTCTAACAATAAATATCAAGTATCAAAGCTCTAGGATGAATATTTATCGAATAAACTCAGAATAATGTTCCGGGCGCATTGCGAGCAACTCCGACCGAGCGAAATTTTTCTAAGTCCAACCGCCAAGAGTAAACTTTTTTCCTAGCGTTCCCAGACCATTATAAATATTAGATCATTGTATAATAACGCATTCTAACAATAAATATCAAGTATCAAAGCTTTAGGATGAATATTTATCGAATAAACTCAGAATAATGTTCCGGGCGCATTGCGAGCAACTCCGACCGAGCGAAATTTTTCTAAGTCCAACCGCCAAGAGTAAACTTTTTTCCTAGCGTTCCCAGACCATTATAAATATTAGATCATTGTATAATAACGCATTCTAACAATAAATATCAAGTATCGAAGCTCTAGGATGAATATTTATCGAATAAACTCAGAATAATGTTCCGGGCGCATTGCGAGCAACTCCGACCGAGCGAAATTTTTCTAAGTCCAACCGCCAAGAGTAAACTTTTTTCCTAGCGTTCCCAGACCATTATAAATATTAGATCATTGTATAATAACGCATTCTAACAATAAATATCAAGTATCGAAGCTCTAGGATGAATATTTATCGAATAAACTCAGAATAATGTTCCGGGCGCATTGCGAGCAACTCCGACCGAGCGAAATTTTTCAAAGTCCAACCGCCAAGAGTAAACTTTTTTCCTAGCGTTCCCAGACAATTATAAATATTAGATCATCGTGTGGTAAAGCATTTCGAAGACAAATATCAAGTATGAAAGCGCTCGGATGAGTATTTATCGAATAAACTGAGAATAATGTTCGGAGCGCATCGCTTGCTCGGCCGCTCGAACGAATCGTTCGCGCGCCGAGGCGCGTCGGATCGCCGTGCGAAGGAGCTCGAGCGAAATTTTTCTAAGTCCAACCGCCAAGAGTAAACTTTTCTCCCCGAGCTCCCGCACGACTTTAATCGTTATATCCACGCACGATACCGCTTGTCATCAATATTTCTCGAGTTTCAATGCTCTCGGACGCGTATTGCTCCAGTTTTTGTGAAATATTGCTCCGACCGCCAAGAGTAAACTTATCTTTCCGGCTTACTCGGACAATTATAAATATTAGATCATCGTGTGGTAAAGCATTTGGAAGACAAATATCAAGTATGAAAGCGCTCGGATGAGTATTTATCGAATAAACTGAGAATAATGTTCGGAGCGCATCGCTTGCTCGGCCGCTCGAACGAATCGTTCGCGCGCCGAGGCGCGTCGGATCGCCGTGCGAAGGAGCTCGAGCGAAATTTTTCTAAGTCCAACCGCCAAGAGTAAACTTTTCTCCCCGAGCTCCCGCACGACTTTAATCGTTATATCCACGCACGATACCGCTTGTCATCAATATTTCTCGAGTTTCAATGCTCTCGGACGCGTATTGCTCCAGTTTTTGTGAAATATTGCTCCGACCGCCAAGAGTAAACTTATCTTTCCGGCTTACTCGGACAATTATAAATATTAGATCATCGTGTGGTAAAGCATTTGGAAGACAAATATCAAGTATGAAAGCGCTCGGATGAGTATTTATCGAATAAACTGAGAATAATGTTCGGAGCGCATCGCTTGCTCGGCCGCTCGAACGAATCGTTCGCGCGCCGAGGCGGGTCGGATCGCCGTGCGAAGGAGCTCGAGCGAAATTTTTCTAAGTCCAACCGCCAAGAGTAAACTTTTCTCCCCGAGCTCCCGCACGACTTTAGTCGTTATATCCACGCACGATACCGCTTGTCATCAATATTTCTCGAGTTTCAAAGCTCTCGAACGCGAATTGCTCCAGTTTTTGTGAAATATTGCTCCGACCGCCAAGAGTAAACTTATCTTTCCGGCTTACTCGGACAATTATAAATATTAGATCATCGTGTGGTAAAGCATTTCGAAGACAAATATCAAGTATGAAAGCGCTCGGATGAGTATTTATCGAATAAACTGAGAATAATGTTCGGAGCGCATCGCTTGCTCGGCCGCTCGAACGAATCGTTCGCGCGCCGAGGCGGGTCGGATCGCCGTGCGAAGGAGCTCGAGCGAAATTTTTCTAAGTCCAACCGCCAAGAGTAAACTTTTCTCCCCGAGCTCCCGCACGACTTTAATCGTTATATCCACGCACGATACCGCTTGTCATCAATATTTCTCGAGTTTCAAAGCTGTCGGACGCGTATTGCTCCAGTTTTTGTGAAATATTGCTCCGACCGCCAAGAGTAAACTTATCTTTCCGGCTTACTCGGACAATTATAAATATTAGATCATCGTGTGGTAAAGCATTTGGAAGACAAATATCAAGTATGAAAGCGCTCGGATGAGTATTTATCGAATAAACTGAGAATAATGTTCGGAGCGCATCGCTTGCTCGGCCGCTCGAACGAATCGTTCGCGCGCCGAGGCGCGTCGGATCGCCCTGCGAAGGAGCTCGAGCGAAATTTTTCTAAGTCCAACCGCCAAGAGTAAACTTTTCTCCCCGAGCTCCCGCACGACTTTAATCGTTATATCCACGCACGATACCGCTTGTCATCAATATTTCTCGAGTTTCAAAGCTCTCGGACGCGTATTGCTCGAGTTTTTGAGAAATATTGCTCCGACCGCCAAGAGTAAACTTATCTTTCCGGTTGACTCGGACAATTATAAATATTAGATCATCGTGTGGTAAAGCATTTCGAAGACAAATATCAAGTATGAAAGCGCTCGGATGAGTATTTATCGAATAAACTGAGAATAATGTTCGGAGCGCATCGCTTGCTCGGCCGCTCGAACGAATCGTTCGCGCGCCGAGGCGGGTCGGATCGCCGTGCGAAGGAGCTCGAGCGAAATTTTTCTAAGTCCAACCGCCAAGAGTAAACTTTTCTCCCCGAGCTCCCGCACGACTTTAATCGTTATATCCACGCACGATACCGCTTGTCATCAATATTTCTCGAGTTTCAAAGCTCTCGAACGCGTATTGCTCCAGTTTTTGTGAAATATTGCTCCGACCGCCAAGAGTAAACTTATCTTTCCGGCTTACTCGGACAATTATAAATATTAGATCATCGTGTGGTAAAGCATTTCGAAGACAAGTATCAAGTATGAAAGCGCTCGGATGAGTATTTATCGAATAAACTGAGAATAATGTTCGGAGCGCATCGCTTGCTCGGCCGCTCGAACGAATCGTTCGCGCGCCGAGGCGCGTCGGATCGCCCTGCGAAGGAGCTCGAGCGAAATTTTTCTAAGTCCAACCGCCAAGAGTAAACTTTTCTCCCCGAGCTCCCGCACGACTTTAGTCGTTATATCCACGCACGATACCGCTTGTCATCAATATTTCTCGAGTTTCAAAGCTCTCGAACGCGAATTGCTCCAGTTTTTGTGAAATATTGCTCCGACCGCCAAGAGTAAACTTATCTTTCCGGCTTACTCGGACAATTATAAATATTAGATCATCGTGTGGTAAAGCATTTCGAAGACAAATATCAAGTATGAAAGCGCTCGGATGAGTATTTATCGAATAAACTGAGAATAATGTTCGGAGCGCATCGCTTGCTCGGCCGCTCGAACGAATCGTTCGCGCGCCGAGGCGGGTCGGATCGCCGTGCGAAGGAGCTCGAGCGAAATTTTTCTAAGTCCAACCGCCAAGAGTAAACTTTTCTCCCCGAGCTCCCGCACGACTTTAATCGTTATATCCACGCACGATACCGCTTGTCATCAATATTTCTCGAGTTTCAAAGCTGTCGGACGCGTATTGCTCCAGTTTTTGTGAAATATTGCTCCGACCGCCAAGAGTAAACTTATCTTTCCGGCTTACTCGGACAATTATAAATATTAGATCATCGTGTGGTAAAGCATTTGGAAGACAAATATCAAGTATGAAAGCGCTCGGATGAGTATTTATCGAATAAACTGAGAATAATGTTCGGAGCGCATCGCTTGCTCGGCCGCTCGAACGAATCGTTCGCGCGCCGAGGCGCGTCGGATCGCCCTGCGAAGGAGCTCGAGCGAAATTTTTCTAAGTCCAACCGCCAAGAGTAAACTTTTCTCCCCGAGCTCCCGCACGACTTTAATCGTTATATCCACGCACGATACCGCTTGTCATCAATATTTCTCGAGTTTCAAAGCTCTCGGACGCGTATTGCTCCAGTTTTTGTGAAATATTGCTCCGACCGCCAAGAGTAAACTTATCTTTCCGGCGCACTCGGACAATTATAAATATTAGATCATCGTGTGGTAAAGCATTTGGAAGACAAATATCAAGTATGAAAGCGCTCGGATGAGTATTTATCGAATAAACTGAGAATAATGTTCGGAGCGCATCGCTTGCTCGGCCGCTCGAACGAATCGTTCGCGCGCCGAGGCGCGTCGGATCGCCCTGCGAAGGAGCTCGAGCGAAATTTTTCTAAGTCCAACCGCCAAGAGTAAACTTTTCTCCCCGAGCTCCCGCACGACTTTAATCGTTATATCCACGCACGATACCGCTTGTCATCAATATTTCTCGATTTTCAAAGCTGTCGGACGCGTATTGCTCCAGTTTTTGTGAAATATTGCTCCGACCGCCAAGAGTAAACTTATCTTTCCGGTTGACTCGGACAATTATAAATATTAGATCATCGTGTGGTAAAGCATTTCGAAGACAAATATCAAGTATGAAAGTGTTAGCATGAGTATTTATCGAGTTATTGAGAAATAATTTTCCGAGTTATATTTCGACGTGTACTAATCGTGTTCTATCGGTCGTGCGGGTAAACGGCGGGAGTCAGTTTTGGTCTGTACTGTTAGCTAGATCGTCCCCGGATATGTTTGCGATGCGCGTGTTTGGATTAACGAGTTTCCCTCTGTCCCTACCTTTTTTTTCGTTCAAACCATGTCTGTGGATTTGTGCGGATATTGAGATGCCGGTTTTGGGCCATTTAATTGTCAATAAAACAACATGTAATTGTTTGAAATAATACACTATGTTCATATTGTATTATTCGTATCTTATTAATAAAATAAAAAATTTATATTTTAATTTTTTACTTTTAAATCACATGTATTATTTTCAGGTGGCATTCGTATGGGATAATTGGTTATTTCAGCTACATTGTTCTAATAATATAAGGAATATGCTGCTAGAACTCCGGCAATACGCTGCTAGAAGATGAAGCAGTACGGCGCTACAACATGAAGGTATACGCCGCTGGAACTCTGGAAATGGGCCGCTGTAACTGAAAGCAGTACGCTGCTGTAAATAAGGCAATACGCCGCTGTAAATAAGGCAATACGCCGCTGTAAATAGAGGCAATACGCCGCTGTAAGTAGAAGCAACACGCCGCTGTAAATAAGGCAATACGCCGCTGTAAATAAGGCAATACGCCGCTGTAAATAGAGGCAATACGCCGCTGTGAATAAGGCAATACGCCGCTGTAAGTAGAAGCAACACGCCGCTGTGAATAAGGCAATACGCCGCTGTAAATAGAGGCAATACGCCGCTGTGAATAAGGCAATACGCCGCTGTAAGCAGAAGCAACACGCCGCTGTGAATAAGGCAATACGCCGCTGTAAATAGAGGCAATACGCCGCTGTGAATAAGGCAATACGCCGCTGTGAATAGAAGCAATACGCCGCCGGAACTGAAAGCAATACGCCGCTACAGACGAAAGCAATACGCCGCTGGGATCGAAAGCAATACGCCGCTACAGTCGAAAGCAATACGCCGCTGGGATCGAAAGCAATACGCCGCTACAGACGAAAGCAATACGCCGCTACAGTCGAAAGCAATACGCTGCTACAGTCGAAAGCAATACGCCGCTGGGATCGAAAGCAATACGCCGCTACAAAATGAAAGCAATACGCCGCTGGAACTTTGAAATTCTTCGAGTATACAGACACACGCTTGGATAAGTACGTCCGCGGTGGT
>NW_027469088.1:975000-977500 GCF_051020765.1 Lasioglossum baleicum | reverse complement strand
TACGTGATACAAAATTTTGTGTGTTTCGGCCGAAAGAGCGTAAAAGTAGTACTCGCGAAAACGTACAAAGCACAAAAAAAAAAGAAAAAAAAAGAAAACGAAACAACACTACACGACAGAAGAGAGAAAAAGGTAAACAAAAAACCGATATATGCCTTATGCGCCACACCAAAGTGTCAATATAATTCTTTCTTCATCTCGTGTGTCGATCGGAAACTCTCGCTAGACGATCTGGCCGGTTAACTTTAACGTCCGTCGAAAAGAACTTTCGGGGACTGGACGACCGACAGATCGCGCGGTTCCGCACGAATCGACAATGAAGAAAAGAAAAGACATGGGGCGACCGACATAAAGGTTCTCATCATTGGATATACCTTTTCTCTCTCCGCGGTGCTGTTCCGTGCGTGAACACACAAGTGTGTCTTTTGCGTCGTGTGACAATCAAGTTCGAAATAAGCCTCGCCAATAGAGGAGTATACATATTATTATAAAAAAAAAATAATAATACATATAACCCGGTGGGATTTCTTTTTCTCTCTACTTCTATATAATTGAACCAAAAACCACGGGGGTACAGAAACGTTGCGCACGAAACGATTTATCATCGATCAAACGCAAAACCAAATTAGAGACACGAGAGAAAGAGAGTAAGATCTCAAGACGCTCATAGGCCGTCATCAATACGATTCAACGCGAACGTGGCGATGGAATGGCAATCGCACAGATTAGCGAGGACACGTCGACGACGGGGAATAATTCCGACCCGATCAAGTACGACGTGCTCATCCCGCACATTGCTGCGCTTTGCTCCGCTGTCCATCGATCATCAAAGCGTTCGCGATAGAACGAGAGATCTCTTTCGTCTCTTCCCTCGAAGACTCGAAAAGGAATGTGTTTGTCGAAATCGCCGGCAACGACGACCCTCCGCCGTATGGCAATTATAACGTAGAGTTAAGAAACTCATCCACGCACAGGCATATTCTCTCCCTGGGGCTTAACATTGTCACACCACACACACTCTGTGTGCCACACAGTATTCTTTCTTTCTTTTATAATTTGTGTGTCCATCTCTGTAGTCTCGCGAGACTCTTGTAAATATACCTCTTTCGTATATACGCATCATTTCAGGCGACGTCGGGAGCGCGTTAAATGTTCATGAGTGGAAACGCTTCTTTCCGCAAGGCGAATCGTTTCGCAGAGAAGGTGAGAGATTTGGAGATCCCCGTCGAAGCGGTGCCTTACGGGCGGTCGTATTTTCAATACGACTCACGACACCGTAAAAACACTCACGCAAGTCCGAACGTAAGAAATACCAATCCCTACTTCGCCTCTCGTGGAAACTAGATATATATGTTTGTATGTGTTTATAAGACGCAATGCAAAAATTGGCAATTTTCACAGAACCGCGACAAACGCCGACGAAACGCCCATCATTCGCTCGTACGTAGCATCTTTGCAACCCGACTCCGAAACGCTCTTTGGCGCCCTCCAAAAATATATTTGGAGAGGTAAGCGACGGCGGGGACTTACAAGAGCAACGCAAGCAGTTTATGGTTACGTAAACGACCCTCAGCCAGGCGTGGTCCAGGAATTGTATCCGTGGACCGCAATGTGCGTTCGAAATGTCGATGTTCATGTGTCCTGCAGTTCACACGTTGACGCGCAATTAGCTGCGTTCTTCATCGACCCACGAGCCAAGTGATCCACCGTTCAGGGTAATCGTATATATTTTTGATTTACAAATCAATATATGTATATGTCTCTTGTTCTGCGGTTCGTAAGAACGCATTGTACCTGAACGCTCCAACCAGCGCGCGAAGGAGATTCGTTCAGGCGTCGTTTTAAGGACGACACTATCGTCGTCCGTGGAAACGGAAAAAAAAAACCGTCAGATACGCAACACGTATCCGACGGCCGGGCGAACAGTACATTGAAAAACCGTTAACGTGGAAAACGCGGAGATGAATATATATTCTCTGAAAACGACGGGGATCGTAAGACAACCCGATACTGGATCCAGAGATGTAATAATATTCCTCTCCTCTTCACTTCCATTTCATTTGGAATGATGTGAGAACGGAGGACTTCACAGCCGGCTCTGGCAGCGGTCATTCGTCCCAAGCTCTCGCGATGCGCACTATTGGGCCACACGCACGGAGTAGGGTGTCAGACTCACGACTGCTTTAAAAGCGAGCTTCACGAGCCGGTCCACTTCCCGTATAAAACACATTTCCATAAAATGTTGGTGTGTGCTCGAGGTAACGATAAATTCCGATACAAGCGGACTCGCGAGCCGGCTCTGGCCGTAGGCGCGATCCCCGTTCTCGTCCCAAGCTCGTCTGCGCGCACTATTGGGCCACACAGAGAGTAGGGTGTCGTCGGGAATAATCGCGCCATTGGCTTTATAGCGAGCGTCACGGCCGGTCCTCTCGGAACACCGTTTTTCGTCGGAACGATATTACCATATTTTTATTTTATTCGACAGATTAGCGGACTCACA
>NW_027469088.1:965000-970000 GCF_051020765.1 Lasioglossum baleicum | reverse complement strand
CGTTCCCAGACCATTATAAATATTAGATCATTGTATAATAACGCATTCTAACAATAAATATCAAGTATCAAAGCTCTAGGATGAATATTTATCGAATAAACTCAGAATAATGTTCCGGGCGCATTACGAGCAACTCCGACCGAAGCGAAATTTTTCTAAGTCCAACCGCCAAGAGTAAACTTTTTTCCTAGCGTTCCCAGACCATTATAAATATTAGATCATTGTATAATAACGCATTCTAACAATAAATATCAAGTATCAAAGCTCTAGGATGAATATTTATCGAATAAACTCAGAATAATGTTCCAGGCGCATTACGAGCAACTCCGACCGAGCGAAATTTTTCTAAGTCCAACCGCCAAGAGTAAACTTTTTTCCTAGCGTTCCCAGACCATTATAAATATTAGATCATTGTATAATAAGGCATTCTAACAATAAATATCAAGTATCAAAGCTTTAGGATGAATATTTATCGAATAAACTCAGAATAATGTTCCGGGCGCATTGCGAGCAACTCCGACCGAGCGAAATTTTTCTAAGTCCAACCGCCAAGAGTAAACTTTTTTCCTAGCGTTCCCAGACCATTATAAATATTAGATCATTGTATAATAACGCATTCTAACAATAAATATCAAGTATCAAAGCTTTAGGATGAATATTTATCGAATAAACTCAGAATAATGTTCCGGGCGCATTGCGAGCAACTCCGACCGAGCGAAATTTTTCTAAGTCCAACCGCCAAGAGTAAACTTTTTTCCTAGCGTTCCCAGACCATTATAAATATTAGATCATTGTATAATAACGCATTCTAACAATAAATATCAAGTATCAAAGCTTTAGGATGAATATTTATCGAATAAACTCAGAATAATGTTCCGGGCGCATTGCGAGCAACTCCGACCGAGCGAAATTTTTCTAAGTCCAACCGCCAAGAGTAAACTTTTTTCCTAGCGTTCCCAGACCATTATAAATATTAGATCATTGTATAATAACGCATTCTAACAATAAATATCAAGTATCAAAGCTTTAGGATGAATATTTATCGAATAAACTCAGAATAATGTTCCGGGCGCATTGCGAGCAACTCCGACCGAGCGAAATTTTTCTAAGTCCAACCGCCAAGAGTAAACTTTTTTCCTAGCGTTCCCAGACCATTATAAATATTAGATCATTGTATAATAACGCATTCTAACAATAAATATCAAGTATCAAAGCTTTAGGATGAATATTTATCGAATAAACTCAGAATAATGTTCCGGGCGCATTGCGAGCAACTCCGACCGAGCGAAATTTTTCTAAGTCCAACCGCCAAGAGTAAACTTTTTTCCTAGCGTTCCCAGACCATTATAAATATTAGATCATTGTATAATAACGCATTCTAACAATAAATATCAAGTATCAAAGCTTTAGGATGAATATTTATCGAATAAACTCAGAATAATGTTCCGGGCGCATTGCGAGCAACTCCGACCGAGCGAAATTTTTCTAAGTCCAACCGCCAAGAGTAAACTTTTTACCTAGCGTTCCCAGACCATTATAAATATTAGATCATTGTATAATAACGCATTCTAACAATAAATATCAAGTATCAAAGCTTTAGGATGAATATTTATCGCATAAACTCAGAATAATGTTCCGGGCGCATTGCGAGCAACTCCGACCGAGCGAAATTTTTCTAAGTCCAACCGCCAAGAGTAAACTTTTTTCCTAGCGTTCCCAGACCATTATAAATATTAGATCATTGTATAATAACGCATTCTAACAATAAATATCAAGTATCAAAGCTCTAGGATGAATACTTATCGAATAAACTCAGAATAATGTTCCGGGCGCATTCCGAGCAACTCCGACCGAGCGAAATTTTTCTAAGTCCAACCGCCAAGAGTAAACTTTTTTCCTAGCGTTCCCAGACCATTATAAATATTAGATCATTGTATAATAACGCATTCTAACAATAAATATCAAGTATCAAAGCTTTAGGATGAATATTTATCGAATAAACTCAGAATAATGTTCCGGGCGCATTGCGAGCAACTCCGACCGAGCGAAATTTTTCTAAGTCCAACCGCCAAGAGTAAACTTTTTTCCTAGCGTTCCCAGACCATTATAAATATTAGATCATTGTATAATAACGCATTCTAACAATAAATATCAAGTATCAAAGCTCTAGGATGAATATTTATCGAATAAACACAGAATAATGTTCCGGGCGCATTGCGAGCAACTCCGACCGTGCGAAATTTTTCTAAGTCCAACCGCCAAGAGTAAACTTTTTTCCTAGCGTTCCCAGACTATTATAAATATTAGATCATTGTATAATAACGCATTCTAACAATAAATATCAAGTATCAAAGCTCTAGGATGAATATTTATCGAATAAACTCAGAATAATGTTCCGGGCGCATTCCGAGCAACTCCGACCGAGCGAAATTTTTCTAAGTCCAACCGCCAAGAGTAAACTTTTTTCCTAGCGTTCCCAGACTATTATAAATATTAGATCATTGTATAATAACGCATTCTAACAATAAATATCAAGTATCAAAGCTCTAGGATGAATATTTATCGAATAAACTCAGAATAATGTTCCGGGCGCATTCCGAGCAACTCCGACCGAGCGAAATTTTTCTAAGTCCAACCGCCAAGAGTAAACTTTTTTCCTAGCGTTCCCAGACCATTATAAATATTAGATCATCGTGTGGTAAAGCATTTTGAAGACAAATATCAAGTATGAAAGCGCTCGGATGAGTATTTATCGAATAAACTGAGAATAATGTTCGGAGCGCATCGCTTGCTCGGCCGCTCGAACGAATCGTTCGCGCGCCGAGACGCGTCGGATCGCCGTGCGAAGGAGCTCGAGCGAAATTTTTCTAAGTCCAACCGCCAAGAGTAAACTTTTCTCCCCGAGCTCCCGCACGACTTTAATCGTTATATCCACGCACGATACCGCTTGTCATCAATATTTCTCGAGTTTCAATGCTCTCGGACGCGTATTGCTCCAGTTTTTGTGAAATATTGCTCCGACCGCCAAGAGTAAACTTATCTTTCCGGCTTACTCGGACAATTATAAATATTAGATCATCGTGTGGTAAAGCATTTCGAAGACAAATATCAAGTATGAAAGCGCTCGGATGAGTATTTATCGAATAAACTGAGAATAATGTTCGGAGCGCATCGCTTGCTCGGCCGCTCGAACGAATCGTTCGCGCGCCGAGGCGCGTCGGATCGCCGTGCGAAGGAGCTCGAGCGAAATTTTTCTAAGTCCAACCGCCAAGAGTAAACTTTTCTCCCCGAGCTCCCGCACGACTTTAATCGTTATATCCACGCACGATACCGCTTGTCATCAATATTTCTCGAGTTTCAAAGCTCTCGAACGCGTATTGCTCCAGTTTTTGTGAAATATTGCTCCGACCGCCAAGAGTAAACTTATCTTTCCGGCTTACTCGGACAATTATAAATATTAGATCATCGTGTGGTAAAGCATTTCGAAGACAAATATCAAGTATGAAAGCGCTCGGATGAGTATTTATCGAATAAACTGAGAATAATGTTCGGAGCGCATCGCTTGCTCGGCCGCTCGAACGAATCGTTCGCGCGCCGAGGCGCGTCGGATCGCCGTGCGAAGGAGCTCGAGCGAAATTTTTCTAAGTCCAACCGCCAAGAGTAAACTTTTCTCCCCGAGCTCCCGCACGACTTTAATCGTTATATCCACGCACGATACCGCTTGTCATCAATATTTCTCGAGTTTCAATGCTCTCGGACGCGTATTGCTCCAGTTTTTGTGAAATATTGCTCCGACCGCCAAGAGTAAACTTATCTTTCCGGCTTACTCGGACAATTATAAATATTAGATCATCGTGTGGTAAAGCATTTCGAAGACAAATATCAAGTATGAAAGCGCTCGGATGAGTATTTATCGAATAAACTGAGAATAATGTTCGGAGCGCATCGCTTGCTCGGCCGCTCGAACGAATCGTTCGCGCGCCGAGGCGCGTCGGATCGCCGTGCGAAGGAGCTCGAGCGAAATTTTTCTAAGTCCAACCGCCAAGAGTAAACTTTTCTCCCCGAGCTCCCGCACGACTTTAATCGTTATATCCACGCACGATACCGCTTGTCATCAATATTTCTCGAGTTTCAATGCTCTCGGACGCGTATTGCTCCAGTTTTTGTGAAATATTGCTCCGACCGCCAAGAGTAAACTTATCTTTCCGGCTTACTCGGACAATTATAAATATTAGATCATCGTGTGGTAAAGCATTTGGAAGACAAATATCAAGTATGAAAGCGCTCGGATGAGTATTTATCGAATAAACTGAGAATAATGTTCGGAGCGCATCGCTTGCTCGGCCGCTCGAACGAATCGTTCGCGCGCCGAGGCGCGTCGGATCGCCGTGCGAAGGAGCTCGAGCGAAATTTTTCTAAGTCCAACCGCCAAGAGTAAACTTTTCTCCCCGAGCTCCCGCACGACTTTAATCGTTATATCCACGCACGATACCGCTTGTCATCAATATTTCTCGAGTTTCAATGCTCTCGGACGCGTATTGCTCCAGTTTTTGTGAAATATTGCTCCGACCGCCAAGAGTAAACTTATCTTTCCGGCTTACTCGGACAATTATAAATATTAGATCATCGTGTGGTAAAGCATTTGGAAGACAAATATCAAGTATGAAAGCGCTCGGATGAGTATTTATCGAATAAACTGAGAATAATGTTCGGAGCGCATCGCTTGCTCGGCCGCTCGAACGAATCGTTCGCGCGCCGAGGCGCGTCGGATCGCCGTGCGAAGGAGCTCGAGCGAAATTTTTCTAAGTCCAACCGCCAAGAGTAAACTTTTCTCCCCGAGCTCCCGCACGACTTTAATCGTTATATCCACGCACGATACCGCTTGTCATCAATATTTCTCGAGTTTCAAAGCTCTCGAACGCGTATTGCTCCAGTTTTTGTGAAATATTGCTCCGACCGCCAAGAGTAAACTTATCTTTCCGGCTTACTCGGACAATTAT
>NW_027469088.1:952500-960000 GCF_051020765.1 Lasioglossum baleicum | reverse complement strand
CTTTCAGGAGTTCCTCCTCTGCCGTGTCAGAGGGGACTCCAAATATTATTATTTTCGGTCTCCTCCTAGGGAGGGGACCGATCTCTACTTTTTCCCTTAATGCCTTGTTTTTGAGGACTTGCTCAAGGTCCTCTTTTCTTTCGGTCTCTATGAGAATTCCGGAATTCGCAAGTTTCCTCACGTTCCGGATTCTTATTTTCTGTTCTGTCGGGTTTATGAACTCCGACAGAATCTTTTTTGTCTCGTCGCTATTCGAGATCTCACTACCCTTTGCAGGGTAGATTGCCGCTATCGGTTTAGACTGCTGTATAGCAGTTTTCTTTGCCACTTGCCTTGTTCTCTTGTTGGACTTTATTATGTCCGAGTACAGTAGTGGCTTGGGGGCCGGAGCCTCCTTGACACCACTGCGTTTCTCGGACATAAGGCTGTCCAACTTTGCGGAGAGCTGATTCAGCTTCTCTTCCAGTGGTTTCTCTTTTTGTAGCTCTTCGAGCTTGTCTCGAAGTTCCTTGTTTTGTCGAGTTAACTCGGCCCTCATTTCTAGGAAAATTTCCTCTTCATTTTTAAAACTATCTCTTAACTCTTCGAGAATAGTTATTGACCTGGCGCGCTGCGCCGTCGGCATTGCCACTGCCTGGAGAAGTGTCTCTAGCTTTTGAAGCGGGGTTTGGATAAGCTGCCCCTCTAATATTGGTAGTCTCTCTAGTTTAACGGTGACGGGTCTTATAGCCCCGTCATCCGATTGTGTTTGTTCCTTTGGGAACTTGCTCGGTATTGACTCGATTGAGGAGTCCGAGTCACTGAAGCATACTGCTTCACTTACAACTTTCCTTTTCCCTTTTTTCCTTTTAGTGCCGCTCCGGGGTCCCAATCCGGATTTCATTGCTGCCTTGACCAATGTTCTCAAATCAGTGTTTGAGGATACGTCTGAGTTGTAGTAGTCGTCGTAGTCGTATTCGTAGTCGCTAATTCCGGACAGAGAGTCTGAGTCCGTATATGTCCCTTTCACATATGATTTTGTTTCTTCCATTTGTTTGCTTTTAGTTGTCTTTTTTGGTTTCTCTTTCGTTTCTTTATTGGCCTCTGCTATAGCCTTTTCTCCAACTCTATTCTCCTTCTTTTCTCCCTTCTTCGTCTTGTTTTTGTTGTTTTTTGTTTTGGTTTGTTTATTATCTTGTTCCATGTTATTCCCACGAGTTGGGACGAAAAACAGTCACTCCCCGGGTGACGCCCTTTCCAGGGAGAAGGCTTATACAACAGGGTTCGCCTTGGTCCTGAGGTTAGCCACTAGGCGATCAGTGCTCCCACCGACCATCGACGTTCGTGCAAGGAACGTCGACCCTCTTTCACCGCGGTCTCCGGCTTAGAGGTCGGGATTTGTTTAGGGGTTTTTCTCCCCGCGGTCCGACACACAATTAAGGTAAGACCCTCGGTCTCACTCCCGTGACGTACCACCGGGTTACGCTCCGGTGGGTCGTTGCCACGGCGAGGAGTTTTCCGATTTTGCGAGTGCCACGGTGATCGCAAGCGATCACTCACGTAAGAGCACTTCCAACCAGAGCCCCGTTTGTCACCCGAGGGTGTCCAGGTCCTACCACTTGGAGGAGGGGTTGGCGCACCAGGGAATAAAACCCTGGACCTTCTAGGACCCAGTAGATAGGGACAGAGGGAATCTCGTTAATCCATTCATGCGCGTCACTAATTAGATGACGAGGCATTTGGCTATTTTCTATTACTCCCCCGTCGGTGACCCTAGCCAAAAAGGGCCGAGGGGGGTAAAGTTTGCCCGCTTAGGTGGAAGGGGACGGGTACCCCGGTTAATATCGTCGTCGTCCGCCTCATCCTACCCCCTGTCGTTCCGTCATTCCTTGGTCGGGGTGGGTCGTAGTTATACGATTCCACCTCGACCAATTAGTGTTAAGAGAGTCATAGTTACTCCCGCCGTTTACCCGCGCTTTTTTGAATTTCTTCACGTTGACATTCAGAGCACTGGGCAGAAATCACATTGCGTCAACACCCGTGGGGGCCATCGCAATGCTTTGTTTTAATTAGACAGTCGGATTCCCCTAGTCCGTGCCAGTTCTGAGCTGAGCGTTGAATGGCGGCCGAAGAGGACGATCGTTCTAGACGAAAGCCTCGCAGCAAGGAAGATCCGCGGGAGGCCAAGGCACGGGACCGAGCTCGGATTCCCATCAATGTGTTCACCTCGCCCAGGCCCGGCACGTCAGCCAGACCCGCTTCCCGACCAAGCCCGACACGCCCCGCTCCTCAGAGCCAATCCTTATTCCGAAGTTACGGATCCAATTTGCCGACTTCCCTTACCTACATTAATCTATCGACTAGAGGCTCTTTACCTTGGAGACCTGCTGCGGATATGGGTACGAACCGGCGCGACACCTCCACGTGGCCCTCTCCTGGATTTTCAAGGTCCGAGGGGAAGATCCGGACACCGCCGCAACTGCGGTGCTCTTCGCGTTCCAAACCCTATCTCCCTGCTAGAGGTTTCCAGGGAACTCGAACGCTTATACAGAAAAGAAAACTCTCCCCGGATCTCCCGACGGCGTCTCCAGGTCATTTTGGGTTACCCCGACGAACACTCTTACGAGGGCCCGATTGGTAAGCGGTTCCGCTGCCGGGTTCCGGAATAGAAACCGGATTCCCTTTCGCCCGATGGGTGTGTGTTTGTTTATCATTTAATGATATTTTGCTCTCTCTCTTAGGACACCTCATCTACATAGGATTTCTCTTAGGGCTTAGGATCGACTGACTCGTGTGCAACGGCTGTTCACACGAAACCCTTCTCCACGTCAGTCCTCCAGGGCCTCGCTGGAGTATTTGCTACTACCACCAAGATCTGCACCGACGGCGGCTCCAGGCAGGCTCACGCCCAGACCCTTCTGCGCACACCGCCGCGACCCTCCTACTCGTCAGAGCTTCATGGAAGACGCGCCTTTAAAAAAAGCTAACGTCAACCTCACTTGCCGCTGACGGCGGAGTATAGGCGCGACGCTTCAGCGCCATCCATTTTCAGGGCTAGTTGCTTCGGCAGGTGAGTTGTTACACACTCCTTAGCGGATTCCGACTTCCATGGCCACCGTCCTGCTGTCTTAAGCAACCAACGCCTTTCATGGTATCCCATAAGCGTCGACTTAGGCGCCTTAACTCTGCGTTTGGTTCATCCCACAGCGCCAGTTCTGCTTACCAAAATTGGCCCACTTGGCACTCTGATCCAATATAATCTCGTGGCTTCATTGATCCAAGCAAGCCAGAGATCTCACCCATTTAAAGTTTGAGAATAGGTTGAGGTCGTTTCGGCCCCAAGGCCTCTAATCATTCGCTTTACCAGATGAGACTCGCACACGTTCATCAAAAGAGAACGAGCGAGTGCCAGCTATCCTGAGGGAAACTTCGGAGGGAACCAGCTACTAGATGGTTCGATTAGTCTTTCGCCCCTATACCCAGTTCCGACGATCGATTTGCACGTCAGAATCGCTACGGACCTCCATCAGGGTTTCCCCTGACTTCGTCCTGACCAGGCATAGTTCACCATCTTTCGGGTCCCAACGTGTACGCTCTGGGTGCGCCTCTTCTCGCAATGAGAACGAGACGCCCCGGGAGTGCGAGGCCGCATCGTGACGCGGCCCATCCTCCCTTGATCGACGCTAAGGTACGATCTTCACTTTCATTGCGCCTTTAGGTTTACATGTCCCAATGACTCGCGCACATGTTAGACTCCTTGGTCCGTGTTTCAAGACGGGTCCTGAGAGTACCCAAAGCAGTAGCGTCGCTGACCGGTAATTCAAAGCTTGGCCAGTCCGAGGACACCGCCTGCTAACAGCTGGTTAGGCCCGGAGCCGGCGCTAGGTCCGTACCATCCGGGTGACAAACTAACCGAGCTTGCGGCGGGCCTGACGCACACACATTCGAAAATGGATTGGTTGCGGCCCGATACCGTCAGAGTACCGTCACGCAGCCGGCCAGGCGATCGAGCGTCTGCCGTGTGCGCACGAAGGCGACACGACAGGCAACAACTCGAGCCGTAGACCGACACGCAACGGGTCGCGACGTTCTACTAAGGGAGAAGTGCACGACTACGCGACCGGAACATTTGCCGAAGATGGTGTACCCTCGCACTGGAACCACCGAAGTGGCCCATTACGGGCTATCTGCGCACCAACGGAAGCCAGCCTCGTCGACGATGAATCTCCCCATTCGATCTTTTGGGTTTCTCAGGTTTACCCCTGAACGGTTTCACGTACTCTTGAACTCTCTCTTCAAAGTTCTTTTCAACTTTCCCTCACGGTACTTGTTCGCTATCGGTCTCGTGGTCATATTTAGCCTTAGATGGAGTTTACCACCCACTTAGGGCTGCACTCTCAAGCAACCCGACTCTAAGGAGAGGTCCTCCCGAAACGCGTACCAGTCGCTACGGGCCTGGCACCCTCTACGGGTAAATGGCCCCATTCAAGATGGACTTGGACGCGGTTCGACGTCTCGGGATAAATTGACCCTCCTGAACACTACATTTCCCAACGGCAGAACCGCGGGATTCAGTGCTGGGCTAATTCCTGTTCGCTCGCCGCTACTAAGGAAATCCTTGTTAGTTTCTTTTCCTCCGCTTAGTAATATGCTTAAATTCAGCGGGTAATCTCGCCTACTCTGAGGTCGTCGTACGTGATACAAAATTTTGTGTGTTTCGGCCGAAAGAGCGTAAAAGTAGTACTCGCGAAAACGTACAAAGCACAAAAAAAAAAGAAAAAAAAAGAAAACGAAACAACACTACACGACAGAAGAGAGAAAAAGGTAAACAAAAAACCGATATATGCCTTATGCGCCACACCAAAGTGTCAATATAATTCTTTCTTCATCTCGTGTGTCGATCGGAAACTCTCGCTAGACGATCTGGCCGGTTAACTTTAACGTCCGTCGAAAAGAACTTTCGGGGACTGGACGACCGACAGATCGCGCGGTTCCGCACGAATCGACAATGAAGAAAAGAAAAGACATGGGGCGACCGACATAAAGGTTCTCATCATTGGATATACCTTTTCTCTCTCCGCGGTGCTGTTCCGTGCGTGAACACACAAGTGTGTCTTTTGCGTCGTGTGACAATCAAGTTCGAAATAAGCCTCGCCAATAGAGGAGTATACATATTATTATAAAAAAAAAATAATAATACATATAACCCGGTGGGATTTCTTTTTCTCTCTACTTCTATATAATTGAACCAAAAACCACGGGGGTACAGAAACGTTGCGCACGAAACGATTTATCATCGATCAAACGCAAAACCAAATTAGAGACACGAGAGAAAGAGAGTAAGATCTCAAGACGCTCATAGGCCGTCATCAATACGATTCAACGCGAACGTGGCGATGGAATGGCAATCGCACAGATTAGCGAGGACACGTCGACGACGGGGAATAATTCCGACCCGATCAAGTACGACGTGCTCATCCCGCACATTGCTGCGCTTTGCTCCGCTGTCCATCGATCATCAAAGCGTTCGCGATAGAACGAGAGATCTCTTTCGTCTCTTCCCTCGAAGACTCGAAAAGGAATGTGTTTGTCGAAATCGCCGGCAACGACGACCCTCCGCCGTATGGCAATTATAACGTAGAGTTAAGAAACTCATCCACGCACAGGCATATTCTCTCCCTGGGGCTTAACATTGTCACACCACACACACTCTGTGTGCCACACAGTATTCTTTCTTTCTTTTATAATTTGTGTGTCCATCTCTGTAGTCTCGCGAGACTCTTGTAAATATACCTCTTTCGTATATACGCATCATTTCAGGCGACGTCGGGAGCGCGTTAAATGTTCATGAGTGGAAACGCTTCTTTCCGCAAGGCGAATCGTTTCGCAGAGAAGGTGAGAGATTTGGAGATCCCCGTCGAAGCGGTGCCTTACGGGCGGTCGTATTTTCAATACGACTCACGACACCGTAAAAACACTCACGCAAGTCCGAACGTAAGAAATACCAATCCCTACTTCGCCTCTCGTGGAAACTAGATATATATGTTTGTATGTGTTTATAAGACGCAATGCAAAAATTGGCAATTTTCACAGAACCGCGACAAACGCCGACGAAACGCCCATCATTCGCTCGTACGTAGCATCTTTGCAACCCGACTCCGAAACGCTCTTTGGCGCCCTCCAAAAATATATTTGGAGAGGTAAGCGACGGCGGGGACTTACAAGAGCAACGCAAGCAGTTTATGGTTACGTAAACGACCCTCAGCCAGGCGTGGTCCAGGAATTGTATCCGTGGACCGCAATGTGCGTTCGAAATGTCGATGTTCATGTGTCCTGCAGTTCACACGTTGACGCGCAATTAGCTGCGTTCTTCATCGACCCACGAGCCAAGTGATCCACCGTTCAGGGTAATCGTATATATTTTTGATTTACAAATCAATATATGTATATGTCTCTTGTTCTGCGGTTCGTAAGAACGCATTGTACCTGAACGCTCCAACCAGCGCGCGAAGGAGATTCGTTCAGGCGTCGTTTTAAGGACGACACTATCGTCGTCCGTGGAAACGGAAAAAAAAAACCGTCAGATACGCAACACGTATCCGACGGCCGGGCGAACAGTACATTGAAAAACCGTTAACGTGGAAAACGCGGAGATGAATATATATTCTCTGAAAACGACGGGGATCGTAAGACAACCCGATACTGGATCCAGAGATGTAATAATATTCCTCTCCTCTTCACTTCCATTTCATTTGGAATGATGTGAGAACGGAGGACTTCACAGCCGGCTCTGGCAGCGGTCATTCGTCCCAAGCTCTCGCGATGCGCACTATTGGGCCACACGCACGGAGTAGGGTGTCAGACTCACGACTGCTTTAAAAGCGAGCTTCACGAGCCGGTCCACTTCCCGTATAAAACACATTTCCATAAAATGTTGGTGTGTGCTCGAGGTAACGATAAATTCCGATACAAGCGGACTCGCGAGCCGGCTCTGGCCGTAGGCGCGATCCCCGTTCTCGTCCCAAGCTCGTCTGCGCGCACTATTGGGCCACACAGAGAGTAGGGTGTCGTCGGGAATAATCGCGCCATTGGCTTTATAGCGAGCGTCACGGCCGGTCCTCTCGGAACACCGTTTTTCGTCGGAACGATATTACCATATTTTTATTTTATTCGACAGATTAGCGGACTCACAGCCGGCTCTGGCAGCGGTCATTCGTCCCAAGCTCTCGCGATGCGCACTATTGGGCCACACGCACGGAGTAGGGTGTCAGACTCACGACTGCTTTACAAAAGCGAGCATCACGAGCCGGTCCGCTCTGGCGAATGTATAATATTATAATAAATATACGTTCCGTCGTCAACGAACACCGCGTGCGGCGCAGCAACGTTTCGTGCTCTTGGTTATACGCGAACCCGATACAAATAGAGAGCGGGACTCACAGTCGGCTCTGGCAGCGGTCATTCGTCCCACGCTCTCGCGGTGCGCACTATTGGGCCACACGCACGGAGTAGGGTGTCAGA
>NW_027469088.1:942500-947500 GCF_051020765.1 Lasioglossum baleicum | reverse complement strand
ACCGAAGCGAAATTTTTCTAAGTCCAACCGCCAAGAGTAAACTTTTTTCCTAGCGTTCCCAGACCATTATAAATATTAGATCATTGTATAATAACGCATTCTAACAATAAATATCAAGTATCAAAGCTCTAGGATGAATATTTATCGAATAAACTCAGAATAATGTTCCGGGCGCATTGCGAGCAACTCCGACCGAAGCGAAATTTTTCTAAGTCCAACCGCCAAGAGTAAACTTTTTTCCTAGCGTTCCCAGACCATTATAAATATTAGATCATTGTATAATAACGCATTCTAACAATAAATATCAAGTATCAAAGCTTTAGGATGAATATTTATCGAATAAACTCAGAATAATGTTCCGGGCGCATTGCGAGCAACTCCGACCGAGCGAAATTTTTCTAAGTCCAACCGCCAAGAGTAAACTTTTTTCCTAGCGTTCCCAGACCATTATAAATATTAGATCATTGTATAATAAGGCATTCTAACAATAAATATCAAGTATCAAAGCTTTAGGATGAATATTTATCGAATAAACTCAGAATAATGTTCCGGGCGCATTGCGAGCAACTCCGACCGAGCGAAATTTTTCTAAGTCCAACCGCCAAGAGTAAACTTTTTTCCTAGCGTTCCCAGACCATTATAAATATTAGATCATTGTATAATAACGCATTCTAACAATAAATATCAAGTATCAAAGCTTTAGGATGAATATTTATCGAATAAACTCAGAATAATGTTCCGGGCGCATTGCGAGCAACTCCGACCGAGCGAAATTTTTCTAAGTCCAACCGCCAAGAGTAAACTTTTTTCCTAGCGTTCCCAGACCATTATAAATATTAGATCATTGTATAATAACGCATTCTAACAATAAATATCAAGTATCAAAGCTTTAGGATGAATATTTATCGAATAAACTCAGAATAATGTTCCGGGCGCATTGCGAGCAACTCCGACCGAGCGAAATTTTTCTAAGTCCAACCGCCAAGAGTAAACTTTTTTCCTAGCGTTCCCAGACCATTATAAATATTAGATCATTGTATAATAACGCATTCTAACAATAAATATCAAGTATCAAAGCTTTAGGATGAATATTTATCGAATAAACTCAGAATAATGTTCCGGGCGCATTGCGAGCAACTCCGACCGAGCGAAATTTTTCTAAGTCCAACCGCCAAGAGTAAACTTTTTTCCTAGCGTTCCCAGACCATTATAAATATTAGATCATTGTATAATAACGCATTCTAACAATAAATATCAAGTATCAAAGCTTTAGGATGAATATTTATCGAATAAACTCAGAATAATGTTCCGGGCGCATTGCGAGCAACTCCGACCGAGCGAAATTTTTCTAAGTCCAACCGCCAAGAGTAAACTTTTTTCCTAGCGTTCCCAGACCATTATAAATATTAGATCATTGTATAATAACGCATTCTAACAATAAATATCAAGTATCAAAGCTTTAGGATGAATATTTATCGAATAAACTCAGAATAATGTTCCGGGCGCATTGCGAGCAACTCCGACCGAGCGAAATTTTTCTAAGTCCAACCGCCAAGAGTAAACTTTTTACCTAGCGTTCCCAGACCATTATAAATATTAGATCATTGTATAATAACGCATTCTAACAATAAATATCAAGTATCAAAGCTTTAGGATGAATATTTATCGAATAAACTCAGAATAATGTTCCGGGCGCATTGCGAGCAACTCCGACCGAGCGAAATTTTTCTAAGTCCAACCGCCAAGAGTAAACTTTTTTCCTAGCGTTCCCAGACCATTATAAATATTAGATCATTGTATAATAACGCATTCTAACAATAAATATCAAGTATCAAAGCTCTAGGATGAATACTTATCGAATAAACTCAGAATAATGTTCCGGGCGCATTCCGAGCAACTCCGACCGAGCGAAATTTTTCTAAGTCCAACCGCCAAGAGTAAACTTTTTTCCTAGCGTTCCCAGACCATTATAAATATTAGATCATTGTATAATAACGCATTCTAACAATAAATATCAAGTATCAAAGCTTTAGGATGAATATTTATCGAATAAACTCAGAATAATGTTCCGGGCGCATTGCGAGCAACTCCGACCGAGCGAAATTTTTCTAAGTCCAACCGCCAAGAGTAAACTTTTTTCCTAGCGTTCCCAGACCATTATAAATATTAGATCATTGTATAATAACGCATTCTAACAATAAATATCAAGTATCAAAGCTCTAGGATGAATATTTATCGAATAAACACAGAATAATGTTCCGGGCGCATTGCGAGCAACTCCGACCGTGCGAAATTTTTCTAAGTCCAACCGCCAAGAGTAAACTTTTTTCCTAGCGTTCCCAGACTATTATAAATATTAGATCATTGTATAATAACGCATTCTAACAATAAATATCAAGTATCAAAGCTCTAGGATGAATATTTATCGAATAAACTCAGAATAATGTTCCGGGCGCATTCCGAGCAACTCCGACCGAGCGAAATTTTTCTAAGTCCAACCGCCAAGAGTAAACTTTTTTCCTAGCGTTCCCAGACTATTATAAATATTAGATCATTGTATAATAACGCATTCTAACAATAAATATCAAGTATCAAAGCTCTAGGATGAATATTTATCGAATAAACTCAGAATAATGTTCCGGGCGCATTCCGAGCAACTCCGACCGAGCGAAATTTTTCTAAGTCCAACCGCCAAGAGTAAACTTTTTTCCTAGCGTTCCCAGACCATTATAAATATTAGATCATCGTGTGGTAAAGCATTTTGAAGACAAATATCAAGTATGAAAGCGCTCGGATGAGTATTTATCGAATAAACTGAGAATAATGTTCGGAGCGCATCGCTTGCTCGGCCGCTCGAACGAATCGTTCGCGCGCCGAGACGCGTCGGATCGCCGTGCGAAGGAGCTCGAGCGAAATTTTTCTAAGTCCAACCGCCAAGAGTAAACTTTTCTCCCCGAGCTCCCGCACGACTTTAATCGTTATATCCACGCACGATACCGCTTGTCATCAATATTTCTCGAGTTTCAATGCTCTCGGACGCGTATTGCTCCAGTTTTTGTGAAATATTGCTCCGACCGCCAAGAGTAAACTTATCTTTCCGGCTTACTCGGACAATTATAAATATTAGATCATCGTGTGGTAAAGCATTTCGAAGACAAATATCAAGTATGAAAGCGCTCGGATGAGTATTTATCGAATAAACTGAGAATAATGTTCGGAGCGCATCGCTTGCTCGGCCGCTCGAACGAATCGTTCGCGCGCCGAGGCGCGTCGGATCGCCGTGCGAAGGAGCTCGAGCGAAATTTTTCTAAGTCCAACCGCCAAGAGTAAACTTTTCTCCCCGAGCTCCCGCACGACTTTAATCGTTATATCCACGCACGATACCGCTTGTCATCAATATTTCTCGAGTTTCAAAGCTCTCGAACGCGTATTGCTCCAGTTTTTGTGAAATATTGCTCCGACCGCCAAGAGTAAACTTATCTTTCCGGCTTACTCGGACAATTATAAATATTAGATCATCGTGTGGTAAAGCATTTCGAAGACAAATATCAAGTATGAAAGCGCTCGGATGAGTATTTATCGAATAAACTGAGAATAATGTTCGGAGCGCATCGCTTGCTCGGCCGCTCGAACGAATCGTTCGCGCGCCGAGGCGCGTCGGATCGCCGTGCGAAGGAGCTCGAGCGAAATTTTTCTAAGTCCAACCGCCAAGAGTAAACTTTTCTCCCCGAGCTCCCGCACGACTTTAATCGTTAT
The DNA here is from genome assembly GCF_051020765.1 of Lasioglossum baleicum. NCBI lineage: Eukaryota > Metazoa > Arthropoda > Insecta > Hymenoptera > Halictidae > Lasioglossum > Lasioglossum baleicum. Next base: position 943,744 of record NW_027469088.1, on the reverse strand, counting down.
ATCCACGCACGATACCGCTTGTCATCAATATTTCTCGAGTTTCAATGCTCTCGGACGCGTATTGCTCCAGTTTTTGTGAAATATTGCTCCGACCGCCAAGAGTAAACTTATCTTTCCGGCTTACTCGGACAATTATAAATATTAGATCATCGTGTGGTAAAGCATTTCGAAGACAAATATCAAGTATGAAAGCGCTCGGATGAGTATTTATCGAATAAACTGAGAATAATGTTCGGAGCGCATCGCTTGCTCGGCCGCTCGAACGAATCGTTCGCGCGCCGAGGCGCGTCGGATCGCCGTGCGAAGGAGCTCGAGCGAAATTTTTCTAAGTCCAACCGCCAAGAGTAAACTTTTCTCCCCGAGCTCCCGCACGACTTTAATCGTTATATCCACGCACGATACCGCTTGTCATCAATATTTCTCGAGTTTCAATGCTCTCGGACGCGTATTGCTCCAGTTTTTGTGAAATATTGCTCCGACCGCCAAGAGTAAACTTATCTTTCCGGCTTACTCGGACAATTATAAATATTAGATCATCGTGTGGTAAAGCATTTGGAAGACAAATATCAAGTATGAAAGCGCTCGGATGAGTATTTATCGAATAAACTGAGAATAATGTTCGGAGCGCATCGCTTGCTCGGCCGCTCGAACGAATCGTTCGCGCGCCGAGGCGCGTCGGATCGCCGTGCGAAGGAGCTCGAGCGAAATTTTTCTAAGTCCAACCGCCAAGAGTAAACTTTTCTCCCCGAGCTCCCGCACGACTTTAATCGTTATATCCACGCACGATACCGCTTGTCATCAATATTTCTCGAGTTTCAATGCTCTCGGACGCGTATTGCTCCAGTTTTTGTGAAATATTGCTCCGACCGCCAAGAGTAAACTTATCTTTCCGGCTTACTCGGACAATTATAAATATTAGATCATCGTGTGGTAAAGCATTTGGAAGACAAATATCAAGTATGAAAGCGCTCGGATGAGTATTTATCGAATAAACTGAGAATAATGTTCGGAGCGCATCGCTTGCTCGGCCGCTCGAACGAATCGTTCGCGCGCCGAGGCGCGTCGGATCGCCGTGCGAAGGAGCTCGAGCGAAATTTTTCTAAGTCCAACCGCCAAGAGTAAACTTTTCTCCCCGAGCTCCCGCACGACTTTAATCGTTATATCCACGCACGATACCGCTTGTCATCAATATTTCTCGAGTTTCAAAGCTCTCGAACGCGTATTGCTCCAGTTTTTGTGAAATA
>NW_027469088.1:935000-937500 GCF_051020765.1 Lasioglossum baleicum | reverse complement strand
TGAGTGAATAAGAGTGGCCATCCTATGGACAAAATGGCCACTATTCCAGTCTTCAATCACTGGGGTTCGATTAGACAGCATAGACCGCGGTGCTACCTCTATCGGCGCGATCGCGCGCAGTCGCCTCGCACTCTCGTAAGAGTTCCCGTAGGCATTTATTTCCCTTTATAAGGTACCACACTCCTTTGCTGCAAGCGGCATCCGTTGCCCTATTTGTCCTAATAGGGATTGGGTAGCTCACGACAAGCAGCTTTATGGGTGAACGCCGTGTGGTCTGTCGTTCACCCGGGGAGCCGCGGTGATTGCAAAATCACTCACGCAGGAGCTCCCTCGTTCCATACCAGAGCCCCGTTAGTAACCCGAAGGTTTCCAGGTCCTTCCGCGTGGAGGGGGGGTTGGTGCACCAGGGAATAGAACCCTGGACCTTGTAGGACCCAGTAGATAGGGACATTTATTGTGCATCCGGCCACCTCGAAGGTAGCATCGGATATGCTTCCTCGCCGTTAAGGCATACGCATAGCATAAATTTTACATCTAAGTTTAGCGAGGCGGCTCCACTGTTCAAGTAGAACGGGCGATGGAAAAACCCAGCAGTGCCACCGAGACGTATGCAGTGGACGAGTTCTTTGGCCGCGTGCGTTTGTGGGAGGATATGGTATTCCTCGCCCAAGCGCCGCGCTCACGGGGAACCACGGGAAGGCGAACTCGCTGCGTGCCGCTTGCACGCACACCCGACCCTTTCGGGCGATGGAGATGGGGAGGGGAGGTGAGAGAAGGTTGAGAAGGCCACATGCTTCGACGGGATAGTCTGGCATTGCCTGGTGAGTTGAAATAGGTGGGACGTTCACCTTGTCATTTCATATCTCTTTAGTTACTTGTTTCTCTGTACCACACTCTTTTGCTGCATGCGGCATCCGTTGCCCTGCCATCAGCGGCAGGGATTGGGTAGCTCACGACATGTAGCTTTATGGGTAAACGCCGTGTAGCTTAACGTTTACCCGGAGAGCCGCGGTGATTTCGGAGTTATCACTCACGCAGGAGCTCCCTCGTTCTATGACAGAGCCACGGTGATCACATAGGACTCACTCACGTAAGAGCTCTCTCTAGCAGGTCGGGCGCGGCGTTTAGGCCGTTTCGCCCATTACAACCCTACGATCACGATATCTAGATGTTCAGGTATCGCCTGCGGGGATCGTCAGGGTGAGCTGTGTTTAGGGAATCTCTCTGAAGAGTAATTTCTCTTTAATATCTTTATAGTTTCTCTGTACCACACTCCATTGCTGCAAGCGGCATCCGTTGCCCTACCGTTGGCGGTAGGGATTGGATAGCTCACGACAAGCAGCTTTATGGGTAAACGCCGTGTAGCTTAACGTTTACCCGGAGAGCCGCGGTGATTGTAGAATTATCACTCACGCAGGAGCTCCCTCGATTCAATTATTTCTCTGTACTACACTTCTAGCTGCAAGCGGCATCCGTTGCCCTACCGTTGGCGGTAGGGATTGGGTAGCTCACGACAAGCAACTTTATGGGTAAACGCCGTGTAGTTTAACGTTTACTCGGAGAGCCGCGGTGATTGCAGAATTATCACTCACGCAGGAGCTCCCTCGTTCTATAACAGAGCCACGGTGATCGCATAGGACTCACTCTCGTAAGAACTCTCTCTTATACTTGAGCCACGGTGATCGCATAGGACTCACTCACGTAAGAGCTCTCTCTTTCTGCCAGAGCCACGGTGATCACATAGGACTCACTCACGTAAGAGCTCACTTTCTACCAGAGCCCCGTTGGTCACCCGAGGGTTTCCAGGTCCTACCGCGTGGAGGGGGGGTTGGCGCACCAGGGAATAGAACCCTGGACCTTCTAGGACCCAGTAGATAGGGACAGAGGGAATCTCTTTAATCCATTCATGCGCGTCACTAATTAGATGACGAGGCATTTGGCTACCTTAAGAGAGTCATAGTTACTCCCGCCGTTTACCCGCGCTTTTTTGAATTTCTTCACGTTGACATTCAGAGCACTGGGCAGAAATCACATTGCGTCAACACCCGTGGGGGCCATCGCAATGCTTTGTTTTAATTAGACAGTCGGATTCCCCTAGTCCGTGCCAGTTCTGAGCTGAGCGTTGAATGGCGGCCGAAGAGGACGATCGTTCTAGACGAAAGCCTCGCAGCAAGGAAGATCCGCGGGAGGCCAAGGCACGGGACCGAGCTCGGATTCCCATCAATGTGTTCACCTCGCCCAGGCCCGGCACGTCAGCCAGACCCGCTTCCCGACCAAGCCCGACACGCCCCGCTCCTCAGAGCCAATCCTTATTCCGAAGTTACGGATCCAATTTGCCGACTTCCCTTACCTACATTAATCTATCGACTAGAGGCTCTTTACCTTGGAGACCTGCTGCGGATATGGGTACGAACCGGCGCGACACCTCCACGTGGCCCTCTCCTGGATTTTCAAGGTCCGAGGGGAAGATCCGGACACCGCCGCAACTGCGGTGCTCTTC
>NW_027469088.1:930000-932500 GCF_051020765.1 Lasioglossum baleicum | reverse complement strand
CCGCACGAATCGACAATGAAGAAAAGAAAAGACATGGGGCGACCGACATAAAGGTTCTCATCATTGGATATACCTTTTCTCTCTCCGCGGTGCTGTTCCGTGCGTGAACACACAAGTGTGTCTTTTGCGTCGTGTGACAATCAAGTTCGAAATAAGCCTCGCCAATAGAGGAGTATACATATTATTATAAAAAAAAAATAATAATACATATAACCCGGTGGGATTTCTTTTTCTCTCTACTTCTATATAATTGAACCAAAAACCACGGGGGTACAGAAACGTTGCGCACGAAACGATTTATCATCGATCAAACGCAAAACCAAATTAGAGACACGAGAGAAAGAGAGTAAGATCTCAAGACGCTCATAGGCCGTCATCAATACGATTCAACGCGAACGTGGCGATGGAATGGCAATCGCACAGATTAGCGAGGACACGTCGACGACGGGGAATAATTCCGACCCGATCAAGTACGACGTGCTCATCCCGCACATTGCTGCGCTTTGCTCCGCTGTCCATCGATCATCAAAGCGTTCGCGATAGAACGAGAGATCTCTTTCGTCTCTTCCCTCGAAGACTCGAAAAGGAATGTGTTTGTCGAAATCGCCGGCAACGACGACCCTCCGCCGTATGGCAATTATAACGTAGAGTTAAGAAACTCATCCACGCACAGGCATATTCTCTCCCTGGGGCTTAACATTGTCACACCACACACACTCTGTGTGCCACACAGTATTCTTTCTTTCTTTTATAATTTGTGTGTCCATCTCTGTAGTCTCGCGAGACTCTTGTAAATATACCTCTTTCGTATATACGCATCATTTCAGGCGACGTCGGGAGCGCGTTAAATGTTCATGAGTGGAAACGCTTCTTTCCGCAAGGCGAATCGTTTCGCAGAGAAGGTGAGAGATTTGGAGATCCCCGTCGAAGCGGTGCCTTACGGGCGGTCGTATTTTCAATACGACTCACGACACCGTAAAAACACTCACGCAAGTCCGAACGTAAGAAATACCAATCCCTACTTCGCCTCTCGTGGAAACTAGATATATATGTTTGTATGTGTTTATAAGACGCAATGCAAAAATTGGCAATTTTCACAGAACCGCGACAAACGCCGACGAAACGCCCATCATTCGCTCGTACGTAGCATCTTTGCAACCCGACTCCGAAACGCTCTTTGGCGCCCTCCAAAAATATATTTGGAGAGGTAAGCGACGGCGGGGACTTACAAGAGCAACGCAAGCAGTTTATGGTTACGTAAACGACCCTCAGCCAGGCGTGGTCCAGGAATTGTATCCGTGGACCGCAATGTGCGTTCGAAATGTCGATGTTCATGTGTCCTGCAGTTCACACGTTGACGCGCAATTAGCTGCGTTCTTCATCGACCCACGAGCCAAGTGATCCACCGTTCAGGGTAATCGTATATATTTTTGATTTACAAATCAATATATGTATATGTCTCTTGTTCTGCGGTTCGTAAGAACGCATTGTACCTGAACGCTCCAACCAGCGCGCGAAGGAGATTCGTTCAGGCGTCGTTTTAAGGACGACACTATCGTCGTCCGTGGAAACGGAAAAAAAAAACCGTCAGATACGCAACACGTATCCGACGGCCGGGCGAACAGTACATTGAAAAACCGTTAACGTGGAAAACGCGGAGATGAATATATATTCTCTGAAAACGACGGGGATCGTAAGACAACCCGATACTGGATCCAGAGATGTAATAATATTCCTCTCCTCTTCACTTCCATTTCATTTGGAATGATGTGAGAACGGAGGACTTCACAGCCGGCTCTGGCAGCGGTCATTCGTCCCAAGCTCTCGCGATGCGCACTATTGGGCCACACGCACGGAGTAGGGTGTCAGACTCACGACTGCTTTAAAAGCGAGCTTCACGAGCCGGTCCACTTCCCGTATAAAACACATTTCCATAAAATGTTGGTGTGTGCTCGAGGTAACGATAAATTCCGATACAAGCGGACTCGCGAGCCGGCTCTGGCCGTAGGCGCGATCCCCGTTCTCGTCCCAAGCTCGTCTGCGCGCACTATTGGGCCACACAGAGAGTAGGGTGTCGTCGGGAATAATCGCGCCATTGGCTTTATAGCGAGCGTCACGGCCGGTCCTCTCGGAACACCGTTTTTCGTCGGAACGATATTACCATATTTTTATTTTATTCGACAGATTAGCGGACTCACAGCCGGCTCTGGCAGCGGTCATTCGTCCCAAGCTCTCGCGATGCGCACTATTGGGCCACACGCACGGAGTAGGGTGTCAGACTCACGACTGCTTTACAAAAGCGAGCATCACGAGCCGGTCCGCTCTGGCGAATGTATAATATTATAATAAATATACGTTCCGTCGTCAACGAACACCGCGTGCGGCGCAGCAACGTTTCGTGCTCTTGGTTATACGCGAACCCGATACAAATAGAGAGCGGGACTCACAGTCGGCTCTGGCAGCGGTCATTCGTCCCACGCTCTCGCGGTGCGCACTATTG
>NW_027469088.1:920000-925000 GCF_051020765.1 Lasioglossum baleicum | reverse complement strand
TGTTCCAGGCGCATTACGAGCAACTCCGACCGAAGCGAAATTTTTCTAAGTCCAACCGCCAAGAGTAAACTTTTTTCCTAGCGTTCCCAGACCATTATAAATATTAGATCATTGTATAATAACGCATTCTAACAATAAATATCAAGTATCAAAGCTCTAGGATGAATATTTATCGAATAAACTCAGAATAATGTTCCGGGCGCATTGCGAGCAACTCCGACCGAAGCGAAATTTTTCTAAGTCCAACCGCCAAGAGTAAACTTTTTTCCTAGCGTTCCCAGACCATTATAAATATTAGATCATTGTATAATAACGCATTCTAACAATAAATATCAAGTATCAAAGCTTTAGGATGAATATTTATCGAATAAACTCAGAATAATGTTCCGGGCGCATTGCGAGCAACTCCGACCGAGCGAAATTTTTCTAAGTCCAACCGCCAAGAGTAAACTTTTTTCCTAGCGTTCCCAGACCATTATAAATATTAGATCATTGTATAATAAGGCATTCTAACAATAAATATCAAGTATCAAAGCTTTAGGATGAATATTTATCGAATAAACTCAGAATAATGTTCCGGGCGCATTGCGAGCAACTCCGACCGAGCGAAATTTTTCTAAGTCCAACCGCCAAGAGTAAACTTTTTTCCTAGCGTTCCCAGACCATTATAAATATTAGATCATTGTATAATAACGCATTCTAACAATAAATATCAAGTATCAAAGCTTTAGGATGAATATTTATCGAATAAACTCAGAATAATGTTCCGGGCGCATTGCGAGCAACTCCGACCGAGCGAAATTTTTCTAAGTCCAACCGCCAAGAGTAAACTTTTCTCCCCGAGCTCCCGCACGACTTTAATCGTTATATCCACGCACGATACCGCTTGTCATCAATATTTCTCGAGTTTCAATGCTCTCGGACGCGTATTGCTCCAGTTTTTGTGAAATATTGCTCCGACCGCCAAGAGTAAACTTATCTTTCCGGCTTACTCGGACAATTATAAATATTAGATCATCGTGTGGTAAAGCATTTCGAAGACAAATATCAAGTATGAAAGCGCTCGGATGAGTATTTATCGAATAAACTGAGAATAATGTTCGGAGCGCATCGCTTGCTCGGCCGCTCGAACGAATCGTTCGCGCGCCGAGGCGCGTCGGATCGCCGTGCGAAGGAGCTCGAGCGAAATTTTTCTAAGTCCAACCGCCAAGAGTAAACTTTTCTCCCCGAGCTCTCGCACGAGTTTAATCGTTATATCCACGCACGATACCGCTTGTCATCAATATTTCTCGAGTTTCAATGCTCTCGGACGCGTATTGCTCCAGTTTTTGTGAAATATTGCTCCGACCGCCAAGAGTAAACTTATCTTTCCGGCTTACTCGGACAATTATAAATATTAGATCATCGTGTGGTAAAGCATTTGGAAGACAAATATCAAGTATGAAAGCGCTCGGATGAGTATTTATCGAATAAACTGAGAATAATGTTCGGAGCGCATCGCTTGCTCGGCCGCTCGAACGAATCGTTCGCGCGCCGAGGCGCGTCGGATCGCCCTGCGAAGGAGCTCGAGCGAAATTTTTCTAAGTCCAACCGCCAAGAGTAAACTTTTCTCCCCGAGCTCCCGCACGACTTTAATCGTTATATCCACGCACGATACCGCTTGTCATCAATATTTCTCGAGTTTCAAAGCTCTCGGACGCGTATTGCTCCAGTTTTTGTGAAATATTGCTCCGACCGCCAAGAGTAAACTTATCTTTCCGGCTTACTCGGACAATTATAAATATTAGATCATCGTGTGGTAAAGCATTTCGAAGACAAATATCAAGTATGAAAGCGCTCGGATGAGTATTTATCGAATAAACTGAGAATAATGTTCGGAGCGCATCGCTTGCTCGGCCGCTCGAACGAATCGTTCGCGCGCCGAGGCGCGTCGGATCGCCGTGCGAAGGAGCTCGAGCGAAATTTTTCTAAGTCCAACCGCCAAGAGTAAACTTTTCTCCCCGAGCTCTCGCACGAGTTTAATCGTTATATCCACGCACGATACCGCTTGTCATCAATATTTCTCGAGTTTCAATGCTCTCGGACGCGTATTGCTCCAGTTTTTGTGAAATATTGCTCCGACCGCCAAGAGTAAACTTATCTTTCCGGCTTACTCGGACAATTATAAATATTAGATCATCGTGTGGTAAAGCATTTGGAAGACAAATATCAAGTATGAAAGCGCTCGGATGAGTATTTATCGAATAAACTGAGAATAATGTTCGGAGCGCATCGCTTGCTCGGCCGCTCGAACGAATCGTTCGCGCGCCGAGGCGCGTCGGATCGCCGTGCGAAGGAGCTCGAGCGAAATTTTTCTAAGTCCAACCGCCAAGAGTAAACTTTTCTCCCCGAGCTCCCGCACGACTTTAATCGTTATATCCACGCACGATACCGCTTGTCATCAATATTTCTCGAGTTTCAATGCTCTCGGACGCGTATTGCTCCAGTTTTTGTGAAATATTGCTCCGACCGCCAAGAGTAAACTTATCTTTCCGGCTTACTCGGACAATTATAAATATTAGATCATCGTGTGGTAAAGCATTTCGAAGACAAATATCAAGTATGAAAGCGCTCGGATGAGTATTTATCGAATAAACTGAGAATAATCTTCGGAGCGCATCGCTTGCTCGGCCGCTCGAACGAATCGTTCGCGCGCCGAGGCGCGTCGGATCGCCGTGCGAAGGAGCTCGAGCGAAATTTTTCTAAGTCCAACCGCTAAGAGTAAACTTTTCTCCCCGAGCTCCCGCACGACTTTAATCGTTATATCCACGCACGATACCGCTTGTCATCAATATTTCTCGAGTTTCAATGCTCTCGGACGCGTATTGCTCCAGTTTTTGTGAAATATTGCTCCGACCGCCAAGAGTAAACTTATCTTTCCGGCTTACTCGGACAATTATAAATATTAGATCATCGTGTGGTAAAGCATTTCGAAGACAAATATCAAGTATGAAAGCGCTCGGATGAGTATTTATCGAATAAACTGAGAATAATGTTCGGAGCGCATCGCTTGCTCGGCCGCTCGAACGAATCGTTTGCGCGCCGAGGCGCGTCGTATCGCCGTGCGAAGGAGCTCGAGCGAAATTTTTCTAAGTCCAACCGCCAAGAGTAAACTTTTCTCCCCGAGCTCTCGCACGAGTTTAATCGTTATATCCACGCACGATACCGCTTGTCATCAATATTTCTCGAGTTTCAATGCTCTCGGACGCGTATTGCTCCAGTTTTTGTGAAATATTGCTCCGACCGCCAAGAGTAAACTTATCTTTCCGGCTTACTCGGACAATTATAAATATTAGATCATCGTGTGGTAAAGCATTTCGAAGACAAATATCAAGTATGAAAGCGCTCGGATGAGTATTTATCGAATAAACTGAGAATAATGTTCGGAGCGCATCGCTTGCTCGGCCGCTCGAACGAATCGTTCGCGCGCCGAGGCGCGTCGGATCGCCGTGCGAAGGAGCTCGAGCGAAATTTTTCTAAGTCCAACCGCCAAGAGTAAACTTTTCTCCCCGAGCTCCCGCACGACTTTAATCGTTATATCCACGCACGATACCGCTTGTCATCAATATTTCTCGAGTTTCAAAGCTCTCGGACGCGTATTGCTTCAGTTTTTGAGAAATATTGCTCCGACCGCCAAGAGTAAACTTATCTTTCCGGCTTACTCGGACAATTATAAATATTAGATCATCGTGTGGTAAAGCATTTCGAAGACAAATATCAAGTATGAAAGCGCTCGGATGAGTATTTATCGAGTTATTGAGAAATAATGTTCCGAGTTATATTTCGACGTGTACTAATCGTGTTCTATCGGTCGTGCGGGTAAACGGCGGGAGTCAGTTTTGGTCTGTACTGTTAGGTAGATCGTCCCCGGATATGTTTGCGATGCGCGTGTTTGGATTAACGAGATTCCCTCTGTCCCTTTTTTTTTTTTCGTTCGAACCATGTCTGTGGATTTGTGCGGATATTGGGATGCCGGTTTTGGGCATTGTCAATAAAACAACATGTAATTGGTTGAAATAATACAATATGTTGATATTGTATTATATTATTCGTATCTTATTAATAAAATAAAAAATTTATATTTTAATTTTTTACTTTTAAATCACATGTATTATTTTCAGGTGGCATTCGTATGGGATAATTGGTTATTTCAGCTACATTGTTCTAATAATATAAGGAATATGCTGCTAGAACTCCGGCAATACGCTGCTAGAAGATGAAGCAGTACGGCGCTACAACATGAAGCTATACGCCGCTGGAACTCTGGAAATGGGCCGCTGTAACTGAAAGCAGTACGCTGCTGTAAATAAGGCAATACGCCGCTGTAAATAGAGGCAATACGCCGCTGTGAATAAGGCAATACGCCGCTGTAAGTAGAAGCAACACGCCGCTGTGAATAAGGCAATACGCCGCTGTAAATAGAGGCAATACGCCGCTGTGAATAAGGCAATACGCCGCTGTAAGCAGAAGCAACACGCCGCTGTGAATAAGGCAATACGCCGCTGTAAATAGAGGCAATACGCCGCTGTGAATAAGGCAATACGCCGCTGTAAGTAGAAGCAACACGCCGCTGTGAATAAGGCAATACGCCGCTGTAAATAGAGGCAATACGCCGCTGTGAATAAGGCAATACGCCGCTGTAAGCAGAAGCAACACGCCGCTGTGAATAAGGCAATACGCCGCTGTAAGCAGAAGCAACACGCCGCTGTGAATAAGGCAATACGCCGCTGTGAATAAGGCAATACGCCGCTGTGAATAGAAGCAATACGCCGCTGTGAATAAGGCAATACGCCGCTGTAAGTAGAAGCAACACGCCGCTGTGAATAAGGCAATACGCCGCTGTAAATAGAGGCAATACGCCGCTGTGAATAAGGCAATACGCCGCTGTAAGCAGAAGCAACACGCCGCTGTGAATAAGGCAATACGCCGCTGTAAGCAGAAGCAACACGCCGCTGTGAATA
>NW_027469088.1:912500-915000 GCF_051020765.1 Lasioglossum baleicum | reverse complement strand
ACTACGCGACCGGAACATTTGCCGAAGATGGTGTACCCTCGCACTGGAACCACCGAAGTGGCCCATTACGGGCTATCTGCGCACCAACGGAAGCCAGCCTCGTCGACGATGAATCTCCCCATTCGATCTTTTGGGTTTCTCAGGTTTACCCCTGAACGGTTTCACGTACTCTTGAACTCTCTCTTCAAAGTTCTTTTCAACTTTCCCTCACGGTACTTGTTCGCTATCGGTCTCGTGGTCATATTTAGCCTTAGATGGAGTTTACCACCCACTTAGGGCTGCACTCTCAAGCAACCCGACTCTAAGGAGAGGTCCTCCCGAAACGCGTACCAGTCGCTACGGGCCTGGCACCCTCTACGGGTAAATGGCCCCATTCAAGATGGACTTGGACGCGGTTCGACGTCTCGGGATAAATTGACCCTCCTGAACACTACATTTCCCAACGGCAGAACCGCGGGATTCAGTGCTGGGCTAATTCCTGTTCGCTCGCCGCTACTAAGGAAATCCTTGTTAGTTTCTTTTCCTCCGCTTAGTAATATGCTTAAATTCAGCGGGTAATCTCGCCTACTCTGAGGTCGTCGTACGTGATACAAAATTTTGTGTGTTTCGGCCGAAAGAGCGTAAAAGTAGTACTCGCGAAAACGTACAAAGCACAAAAAAAAAAGAAAAAAAAAGAAAACGAAACAACACTACACGACAGAAGAGAGAAAAAGGTAAACAAAAAACCGATATATGCCTTATGCGCCACACCAAAGTGTCAATATAATTCTTTCTTCATCTCTCGTCGATCGGAAACTCTCGCTAGACGATCTGGCCGGTTAACTTTAACGTCCGTCGAAAAGAACTTTCGGGGACTGGACGACCGACAGATCGCGCGGTTCCGCACGAATCGACAATGAAGAAAAGAAAAGACATGGGGCGACCGACATAAAGGTTTTCTCATTGATATACCTTTTCTCTCTCCGCGGTGCTGTTCCGTGCGTGAACACACAAGTGTGTCTTTTGCGTCGTGTGACAATCAAGTTCGAAATAAGCCTCGCCAATAGAGGAGTATACATATTATTAAAAAAAAAAAATAATAATACATATAACCCGGTGGGATTTCTTTTTCTCTCTACTTCTATATAATTGAACCAAAAACCACGGGGGTACAGAAACATTGCGCACGAAACGATTTATCATCGATCAAACGCAAAACCAAATTAGAGACACGAGAGAAAGAGAGTAAGATCTCAAGACGCTCATAGGCCGTCATCAATACGATTCAACGCGAACGTGGCGATGGAATGGCAATCGCACAGATTAGCGAGGACACGTCGACGACGGGGAATAATTCCGACCCGATCAAGTACGACGTGCTCATCCCGCACATTGCTGCGCTTTGCTCCGCTGTCCATCGATCATCAAAGCGTTCGCGATAGAACGAGAGATCTCTTTCGTCTCTTCCCTCGAAGACTCGAAAAGGAATGTGTTTGTCGAAATCGCCGGCAACGACGACCCACCGCCGTATGGCAATTATAACGTAGAGTTAAGAAACTCATCCACGCACAGGCATATTCTCTCCCTGGGGCTTAACATTGCCACACCACACACACTCTGTGTGCCACACAGTATTCTTTCTTTCTTTTATAATTTGTGTGTCCATCTCTGTAGTCTCGCGAGACTCTTGTAAATATACCTCTTTCGTATATACGCATCATTTCAGGCGACGTCGGGAGCGCGTTAAATGTTCATGAGTGGAAACGCTTCTTTCCGCAAGGCGAATCGTTTCGCAGAGAAGGTGAGAGATTTGGAGATCCCCGTCGAAGCGGTGCCTTACGGGCGGTCGTATTTTCAATACGACTCACGACACCGTAAAAACACTCACGCAAGTCCGAACGTAAGAAATACCAATCCCTACTTCGCCTCTCGTGGAAACTAGATATATATGTTTGTATGTGTTTATAAGACGCAATGCAAAAATTGGCAATTTTCACAGAACCGCGACAAACGCCGACGAAACGCCCATCATTCGCTCGTACGTAGCATCTTTGCAACCCGACTCCGAAACGCTCTTTGGCGCCCTCCAAAAATATATTTGGAGAGGTAAGCGACGGCGGGGACTTACAAGAGCAACGCAAGCAGTTTATGGTTACGTAAACGACCCTCAGCCAGGCGTGGTCCAGGAATTGTATCCGTGGACCGCAATGTGCGTTCGAAATGTCGATGTTCATGTGTCCTGCAGTTCACACGTTGACGCGCAATTAGCTGCGTTCTTCATCGACCCACGAGCCAAGTGATCCACCGTTCAGGGTAATCGTATATATTTTTGATTTACAAATCAATATATGTATATGTCTCTTGTTCTGCGGTTCGTAAGAACGCATTGTACCTGAACGCTCCAACCAGCGCGCGAAGGAGATTCGTTCAGGCGTCGTTTTAAGGACGACACTATCGTCGTCCGTGGAAACGGAAAAAAAAAACCGTCAGATACGCAACAAGTATCTGACGGCCGGGCGAA
>NW_027469088.1:897500-907500 GCF_051020765.1 Lasioglossum baleicum | reverse complement strand
AAACAGTCGAGACCGAAGTCTCGAGGCGCCGTGAACTGCTTCTCGACCGAGATCGTAGAATAGCCCCAAGCGCGCGCTGAACCGCCCGACTCGCCGAACCGTCGAGTCTCTTAAGGATACCGAACGGCCGGCAAGGACGCCGGCGCCGCGCGGTGAATAGCACGCGCGCTTATGGGTGCAAACCGCCGCGGCAACAGCCCGTCCGGCGGGGCTGTTGGGACTTAGAAAAATTTTTGCATGAAAAATTTTTTTGTACAACACAATAAATATTTATATTTCCAGGATATTTAACACAAAATATTCAACTTTTCATATACTATCTCGGTACTTTGAACATTTTTCAAGTCCAACCGCCAAGAGTAAACTTATCTTTCTATCTTATCTAGACCATTATAAATATTAGATCATTGTATAATAAAGCATTCTAACAATAAATATCAAGTATCAAAGCTCTAGGATGAATATTTATCGAATAAACTCAGAATAATGTTCCGGGCGCATTGCGTGCAACTCCGACCGAAGTGAAATTTTTCTAAGTCCAACCGCCAAGAGTAAACTTTTTTCCTAGCGTTCCCAGACCATTATAAATATTAGATCATTGTATAATAACGCATTCTAACAATAAATATCAAGTATCAAAGCTCTAGGATGAATATTTATCGAATAAACTCAGAATAATGTTCCAGGCGCATTACGAGCAACTCCGACCGAAGCGAAATTTTTCTAAGTCCAACCGCCAAGAGTAAACTTTTTTCCTAGCGTTCCCAGACCATTATAAATATTAGATCATTGTATAATAACGCATTCTAACAATAAATATCAAGTATCAAAGCTTTAGGATGAATATTTATCGAATAAACTCAGAATAATGTTCCGGGCGCATTGCGAGCAACTCCGACCGAGCGAAATTTTTCTAAGTCCAACCGCCAAGAGTAAACTTTTTTCCTAGCGTTCCCAGACCATTATAAATATTAGATCATTGTATAATAACGCATTCTAACAATAAATATCAAGTATCAAAGCTTTAGGATGAATATTTATCGAATAAACTCAGAATAATGTTCCGGGCGCATTGCGAGCAACTCCGACCGAAGCGAAATTTTTCTAAGTCCAACCGCCAAGAGTAAACTTTTTTCCTAGCGTTCCCAGACCATTATAAATATTAGATCATTGTATAATAACGCATTCTAACAATAAATATCAAGTATCAAAGCTTTAGGATGAATATTTATCGAATAAACTCAGAATAATGTTCCGGGCGCATTGCGAGCAACTCCGACCGAGCGAAATTTTTCTAAGTCCAACCGCCAAGAGTAAACTTTTTTCCTAGCGTTCCCAGACCATTATAAATATTAGATCATTGTATAATAACGCATTCTAACAATAAATATCAAGTATCAAAGCTCTAGGATGAATATTTATCGAATAAACTCAGAATAATGTTCCGGGCGCATTGCGAGCAACTCCGACCGAGCGAAATTTTTCTAAGTCCAACCGCCAAGAGTAAACTTTTTTCCTAGCGTTCCCAGACCATTATAAATATTAGATCATTGTATAATAACGCATTCTAACAATAAATATCAAGTATCAAAGCTTTAGGATGAATATTTATCGAATAAACTCAGAATAATGTTCCGGGCGCATTGCGAGCAACTCCGACCGAGCGAAATTTTTCTAAGTCCAACCGCCAAGAGTAAACTTTTTTCCTAGCGTTCCCAGACCATTATAAATATTAGATCATTGTATAATAACGCATTCTAACAATAAATATCAAGTATCAAAGCTTTAGGATGAATATTTATCGAATAAACTCAGAATAATGTTCCGGGCGCATTGCGAGCAACTCCGACCGAGCGAAATTTTTCTAAGTCCAACCGCCAAGAGTAAACTTTTTTCCTAGCGTTCCCAGACCATTATAAATATTAGATCATTGTATAATAACGCATTCTAACAATAAATATCAAGTATCAAAGCTTTAGGATGAATATTTATCGAATAAACTCAGAATAATGTTCCGGGCGCATTGCGAGCAACTCCGACCGAGCGAAATTTTTCTAAGTCCAACCGCCAAGAGTAAACTTTTTTCCTAGCGTTCCCAGACCATTATAAATATTAGATCATTGTATAATAACGCATTCTAACAATAAATATCAAGTATCAAAGCTTTAGGATGAATATTTATCGAATAAACTCAGAATAATGTTCCGGGCGCATTGCGAGCAACTCCGACCGAGCGAAATTTTTCTAAGTCCAACCGCCAAGAGTAAACTTTTTTCCTAGCGTTCCCAGACCATTATAAATATTAGATCATTGTATAATAACGCATTCTAACAATAAATATCAAGTATCAAAGCTTTAGGATGAATATTTATCGAATAAACTCAGAATAATGTTCCGGGCGCATTGCGAGCAACTCCGACCGAGCGAAATTTTTCTAAGTCCAACCGCCAAGAGTAAACTTTTTTCCTAGCGTTCCCAGACCATTATAAATATTAGATCATTGTATAATAACGCATTCTAACAATAAATATCAAGTATCAAAGCTTTAGGATGAATATTTATCGAATAAACTCAGAATAATGTTCCGGGCGCATTGCGAGCAACTCCGACCGAGCGAAATTTTTCTAAGTCCAACCGCCAAGAGTAAACTTTTTTCCTAGCGTTCCCAGACCATTATAAATATTAGATCATTGTATAATAACGCATTCTAACAATAAATATCAAGTATCAAAGCTCTAGGATGAATATTTATCGAATAAACTCAGAATAATGTTCCGGGCGCATTGCGAGCAACTCCGACCGAGCGAAATTTTTCTAAGTCCAACCGCCAAGAGTAAACTTTTTTCCTAGCGTTCCCAGACCATTATAAATATTAGATCATTGTATAATAACGCATTCTAACAATAAATATCAAGTATCAAAGCTCTAGGATGAATACTTATCGAATAAACTCAGAATAATGTTCCGGGCGCATTCCGAGCAACTCCGACCGAGCGAAATTTTTCTAAGTCCAACCGCCAAGAGTAAACTTTTTTCCTAGCGTTCCCAGACCATTATAAATATTAGATCATTGTATAATAACGCATTCTAACAATAAATATCAAGTATCAAAGCTTTAGGATGAATATTTATCGAATAAACTCAGAATAATGTTCCGGGCGCATTGCGAGCAACTCCGACCGAGCGAAATTTTTCTAAGTCCAACCGCCAAGAGTAAACTTTTTTCCTAGCGTTCCCAGACCATTATAAATATTAGATCATTGTATAATAACGCATTCTAACAATAAATATCAAGTATCAAAGCTCTGGGATGAATATTTATCGAATAAACACAGAATAATGTTCCGGGCGCATTGCGAGCAACTCCGACCGAGCGAAATTTTTCTAAGTCCAATCGCCAAGAGTAAACTTTTTTCCTAGCGTTCCCAGACCATTATAAATATTAGATCATTGTATAATAACGCATTCTAACAATAAATATCAAGTATCAAAGCTTTAGGATGAATATTTATCGAATAAACTCAGAATAATGTTCCGGGCGCATTGCGAGCAACTCCGACCGAGCGAAATTTTTCTAAGTCCAACCGCCAAGAGTAAACTTTTTTCCTAGCGTTCCCAGACCATTATAAATATTAGATCATTGTATAATAACGCATTCTAACAATAAATATCAAGTATCAAAGCTTTAGGATGAATATTTATCGAATAAACTCAGAATAATGTTCCGGGCGCATTGCGAGCAACTCCGACCGAGCGAAATTTTTCTAAGTCCAACCGCCAAGAGTAAACTTTTTTCCTAGCGTTCCCAGACCATTATAAATATTAGATCATTGTATAATAACGCATTCTAACAATAAATATCAAGTATCAAAGCTCTAGGATGAATATTTATCGAATAAACTCAGAATAATGTTCCGGGCGCATTGCGAGCAACTCCGACCGAGCGAAATTTTTCTAAGTCCAACCGCCAAGAGTAAACTTTTTTCCTAGCGTTCCCAGACCATTATAAATATTAGATCATTGTATAATAACGCATTCTAACAATAAATATCAAGTATCAAAGCTCTAGGATGAATACTTATCGAATAAACTCAGAATAATGTTCCGGGCGCATTCCGAGCAACTCCGACCGAGCGAAATTTTTCTAAGTCCAACCGCCAAGAGTAAACTTTTTTCCTAGCGTTCCCAGACCATTATAAATATTAGATCATTGTATAATAACGCATTCTAACAATAAATATCAAGTATCAAAGCTTTAGGATGAATATTTATCGAATAAACTCAGAATAATGTTCCGGGCGCATTGCGAGCAACTCCGACCGAGCGAAATTTTTCTAAGTCCAACCGCCAAGAGTAAACTTTTTTCCTAGCGTTCCCAGACCATTATAAATATTAGATCATTGTATAATAACGCATTCTAACAATAAATATCAAGTATCAAAGCTCTAGGATGAATATTTATCGAATAAACACAGAATAATGTTCCGGGCGCATTGCGAGCAACTCCGACCGAGCGAAATTTTTCTAAGTCCAATCGCCAAGAGTAAACTTTTTTCCTAGCGTTCCCAGACCATTATAAATATTAGATCATTGTATAATAACGCATTCTAACAATAAATATCAAGTATCAAAGCTCTAGGATGAATATTTATCGAATAAACTCAGAATAATGTTCCGGGCGCATTCCGAGCAACTCCGACCGAGCGAAATTTTTCTAAGTCCAACCGCCAAGAGTAAACTTTTTTCCTAGCGTTCCCAGACCATTATAAATATTAGATCATCGTGTGGTAAAGCATTTTGAAGACAAATATCAAGTATGAAAGCGCTCGGATGAGTATTTATCGAATAAACTGAGAATAATGTTCGGAGCGCATCGCTTGCTCGGCCGCTCGAACGAATCGTTCGCGCGCCGAGGCGCGTCGGATCGCCGTGCGAAGGAGCTCGAGCGAAATTTTTCTAAGTCCAACCGCCAAGAGTAAACTTTTCTCCCCGAGCTCCCGCACGACTTTAATCGTTATATCCACGCAGGATACCGCTTGTCATCAATATTTCTCGAGTTTCAAAGCTCTCGAACGCGTATTGCTCGAGTTTTTGAGAAATATTGCTCCGACCGCCAAGAGTAAACTTATCTTTCCGGTTGACTCGGACAATTATAAATATTAGATCATCGTGTGGTAAAGCATTTCGAAGACAAATATCAAGTATGAAAGCGCTCGGATGAGTATTTATCGAATAAACTGAGAATAATCTTCGGAGCGCATCGCTTGCTCGGCCGCTCGAACGAATCGTTCGCGCGCCGAGGCGCGTCGGATCGCCGTGCGAAGGAGCTCGAGCGAAATTTTTCTAAGTCCAACCGCTAAGAGTAAACTTTTCTCCCCGAGCTCCCGCACGACTTTAATCGTTATATCCACGCACGATACCGCTTGTCATCAATATTTCTCGAGTTTCAATGCTCTCGGACGCGTATTGCTCCAGTTTTTGTGAAATATTGCTCCGACCGCCAAGAGTAAACTTATCTTTCCGGCTTACTCGGACAATTATAAATATTAGATCATCGTGTGGTAAAGCATTTCGAAGACAAATATCAAGTATGAAAGCGCTCGGATGAGTATTTATCGAATAAACTGAGAATAATGTTCGGAGCGCATCGCTTGCTCGGCCGCTCGAACGAATCGTTCGCGCGCCGAGGCGCGTCGGATCGCCGTGCGAAGGAGCTCGAGCGAAATTTTTCTAAGTCCAACCGCCAAGAGTAAACTTTTCTCCCCGAGCTCCCGCACGACTTTAATCGTTATATCCACGCACGATACCGCTTGTCATCAATATTTCTCGAGTTTCAATGCTCTCGGACGCGTATTGCTCCAGTTTTTGTGAAATATTGCTCCGACCGCCAAGAGTAAACTTATCTTTCCGGCTTACTCGGACAATTATAAATATTAGATCATCGTGTGGTAAAGCATTTCGAAGACAAATATCAAGTATGAAAGCGCTCGGATGAGTATTTATCGAATAAACTGAGAATAATGTTCGGAGCGCATCGCTTGCTCGGCCGCTCGAACGAATCGTTTGCGCGCCGAGGCGCGTCGTATCGCCGTGCGAAGGAGCTCGAGCGAAATTTTTCTAAGTCCAACCGCCAAGAGTAAACTTTTCTCCCCGAGCTCTCGCACGAGTTTAATCGTTATATCCACGCACGATACCGCTTGTCATCAATATTTCTCGAGTTTCAATGCTCTCGGACGCGTATTGCTCCAGTTTTTGTGAAATATTGCTCCGACCGCCAAGAGTAAACTTATCTTTCCGGCTTACTCGGACAATTATAAATATTAGATCATCGTGTGGTAAAGCATTTCGAAGACAAATATCAAGTATGAAAGCGCTCGGATGAGTATTTATCGAATAAACTGAGAATAATGTTCGGAGCGCATCGCTTGCTCGGCCGCTCGAACGAATCGTTCGCGCGCCGAGGCGCGTCGGATCGCCGTGCGAAGGAGCTCGAGCGAAATTTTTCTAAGTCCAACCGCCAAGAGTAAACTTTTCTCCCCGAGCTCTCGCACGAGTTTAATCGTTATATCCACGCACGATACCGCTTGTCATCAATATTTCTCGAGTTTCAATGCTCTCGGACGCGTATTGCTCCAGTTTTTGTGAAATATTGCTCCGACCGCCAAGAGTAAACTTATCTTTCCGGCTTACTCGGACAATTATAAATATTAGATCATCGTGTGGTAAAGCATTTGGAAGACAAATATCAAGTATGAAAGCGCTCGGATGAGTATTTATCGAATAAACTGAGAATAATGTTCGGAGCGCATCGCTTGCTCGGCCGCTCGAACGAATCGTTCGCGCGCCGAGGCGCGTCGGATCGCCCTGCGAAGGAGCTCGAGCGAAATTTTTCTAAGTCCAACCGCCAAGAGTAAACTTTTCTCCCCGAGCTCCCGCACGACTTTAATCGTTATATCCACGCACGATACCGCTTGTCATCAATATTTCTCGAGTTTCAAAGCTCTCGGACGCGTATTGCTCCAGTTTTTGTGAAATATTGCTCCGACCGCCAAGAGTAAACTTATCTTTCCGGCTTACTCGGACAATTATAAATATTAGATCATCGTGTGGTAAAGCATTTCGAAGACAAATATCAAGTATGAAAGCGCTCGGATGAGTATTTATCGAATAAACTGAGAATAATGTTCGGAGCGCATCGCTTGCTCGGCCGCTCGAACGAATCGTTCGCGCGCCGAGGCGCGTCGGATCGCCGTGCGAAGGAGCTCGAGCGAAATTTTTCTAAGTCCAACCGCCAAGAGTAAACTTTTCTCCCCGAGCTCTCGCACGAGTTTAATCGTTATATCCACGCACGATACCGCTTGTCATCAATATTTCTCGAGTTTCAATGCTCTCGGACGCGTATTGCTCCAGTTTTTGTGAAATATTGCTCCGACCGCCAAGAGTAAACTTATCTTTCCGGCTTACTCGGACAATTATAAATATTAGATCATCGTGTGGTAAAGCATTTGGAAGACAAATATCAAGTATGAAAGCGCTCGGATGAGTATTTATCGAATAAACTGAGAATAATGTTCGGAGCGCATCGCTTGCTCGGCCGCTCGAACGAATCGTTCGCGCGCCGAGGCGCGTCGGATCGCCGTGCGAAGGAGCTCGAGCGAAATTTTTCTAAGTCCAACCGCCAAGAGTAAACTTTTCTCCCCGAGCTCCCGCACGACTTTAATCGTTATATCCACGCACGATACCGCTTGTCATCAATATTTCTCGAGTTTCAATGCTCTCGGACGCGTATTGCTCCAGTTTTTGTGAAATATTGCTCCGACCGCCAAGAGTAAACTTATCTTTCCGGCTTACTCGGACAATTATAAATATTAGATCATCGTGTGGTAAAGCATTTCGAAGACAAATATCAAGTATGAAAGCGCTCGGATGAGTATTTATCGAATAAACTGAGAATAATCTTCGGAGCGCATCGCTTGCTCGGCCGCTCGAACGAATCGTTCGCGCGCCGAGGCGCGTCGGATCGCCGTGCGAAGGAGCTCGAGCGAAATTTTTCTAAGTCCAACCGCTAAGAGTAAACTTTTCTCCCCGAGCTCCCGCACGACTTTAATCGTTATATCCACGCACGATACCGCTTGTCATCAATATTTCTCGAGTTTCAATGCTCTCGGACGCGTATTGCTCCAGTTTTTGTGAAATATTGCTCCGACCGCCAAGAGTAAACTTATCTTTCCGGCTTACTCGGACAATTATAAATATTAGATCATCGTGTGGTAAAGCATTTCGAAGACAAATATCAAGTATGAAAGCGCTCGGATGAGTATTTATCGAATAAACTGAGAATAATGTTCGGAGCGCATCGCTTGCTCGGCCGCTCGAACGAATCGTTTGCGCGCCGAGGCGCGTCGTATCGCCGTGCGAAGGAGCTCGAGCGAAATTTTTCTAAGTCCAACCGCCAAGAGTAAACTTTTCTCCCCGAGCTCTCGCACGAGTTTAATCGTTATATCCACGCACGATACCGCTTGTCATCAATATTTCTCGAGTTTCAATGCTCTCGGACGCGTATTGCTCCAGTTTTTGTGAAATATTGCTCCGACCGCCAAGAGTAAACTTATCTTTCCGGCTTACTCGGACAATTATAAATATTAGATCATCGTGTGGTAAAGCATTTCGAAGACAAATATCAAGTATGAAAGCGCTCGGATGAGTATTTATCGAATAAACTGAGAATAATGTTCGGAGCGCATCGCTTGCTCGGCCGCTCGAACGAATCGTTCGCGCGCCGAGGCGCGTCGGATCGCCGTGCGAAGGAGCTCGAGCGAAATTTTTCTAAGTCCAACCGCCAAGAGTAAACTTTTCTCCCCGAGCTCCCGCACGACTTTAATCGTTATATCCACGCACGATACCGCTTGTCATCAATATTTCTCGAGTTTCAAAGCTCTCGGACGCGTATTGCTTCAGTTTTTGAGAAATATTGCTCCGACCGCCAAGAGTAAACTTATCTTTCCGGCTTACTCGGACAATTATAAATATTAGATCATCGTGTGGTAAAGCATTTCGAAGACAAATATCAAGTATGAAAGCGCTCGGATGAGTATTTATCGAGTTATTGAGAAATAATGTTCCGAGTTATATTTCGACGTGTACTAATCGTGTTCTATCGGTCGTGCGGGTAAACGGCGGGAGTCAGTTTTGGTCTGTACTGTTAGGTAGATCGTCCCCGGATATGTTTGCGATGCGCGTGTTTGGATTAACGAGATTCCCTCTGTCCCTTTTTTTTTTTTCGTTCGAACCATGTCTGTGGATTTGTGCGGATATTGGGATGCCGGTTTTGGGCATTGTCAATAAAACAACATGTAATTGGTTGAAATAATACAATATGTTGATATTGTATTATATTATTCGTATCTTATTAATAAAATAAAAAATTTATATTTTAATTTTTTACTTTTAAATCACATGTATTATTTTCAGGTGGCATTCGTATGGGATAATTGGTTATTTCAGCTACATTGTTCTAATAATATAAGGAATATGCTGCTAGAACTCCGGCAATACGCTGCTAGAAGATGAAGCAGTACGGCGCTACAACATGAAGCTATACGCCGCTGGAACTCTGGAAATGGGCCGCTGTAACTGAAAGCAGTACGCTGCTGTAAATAAGGCAATACGCCGCTGTAAATAGAGGCAATACGCCGCTGTGAATAAGGCAATACGCCGCTGTAAGTAGAAGCAACACGCCGCTGTGAATAAGGCAATACGCCGCTGTAAATAGAGGCAATACGCCGCTGTGAATAAGGCAATACGCCGCTGTAAGCAGAAGCAACACGCCGCTGTGAATAAGGCAATACGCCGCTGTAAATAGAGGCAATACGCCGCTGTGAATAAGGCAATACGCCGCTGTAAGTAGAAGCAACACGCCGCTGTGAATAAGGCAATACGCCGCTGTAAATAGAGGCAATACGCCGCTGTGAATAAGGCAATACGCCGCTGTAAGCAGAAG
>NW_027469088.1:887500-890000 GCF_051020765.1 Lasioglossum baleicum | reverse complement strand
GTCAATATAATTCTTTCTTCATCTCTCGTCGATCGGAAACTCTCGCTAGACGATCTGGCCGGTTAACTTTAACGTCCGTCGAAAAGAACTTTCGGGGACTGGACGACCGACAGATCGCGCGGTTCCGCACGAATCGACAATGAAGAAAAGAAAAGACATGGGGCGACCGACATAAAGGTTTTCTCATTGATATACCTTTTCTCTCTCCGCGGTGCTGTTCCGTGCGTGAACACACAAGTGTGTCTTTTGCGTCGTGTGACAATCAAGTTCGAAATAAGCCTCGCCAATAGAGGAGTATACATATTATTAAAAAAAAAAAATAATAATACATATAACCCGGTGGGATTTCTTTTTCTCTCTACTTCTATATAATTGAACCAAAAACCACGGGGGTACAGAAACATTGCGCACGAAACGATTTATCATCGATCAAACGCAAAACCAAATTAGAGACACGAGAGAAAGAGAGTAAGATCTCAAGACGCTCATAGGCCGTCATCAATACGATTCAACGCGAACGTG
This sequence comes from Lasioglossum baleicum, assembly GCF_051020765.1. Classification (NCBI taxonomy): domain Eukaryota; kingdom Metazoa; phylum Arthropoda; class Insecta; order Hymenoptera; family Halictidae; genus Lasioglossum; species Lasioglossum baleicum. The sequence goes on along the minus strand of NW_027469088.1, from coordinate 889,478 downwards.
GCGATGGAATGGCAATCGCACAGATTAGCGAGGACACGTCGACGACGGGGAATAATTCCGACCCGATCAAGTACGACGTGCTCATCCCGCACATTGCTGCGCTTTGCTCCGCTGTCCATCGATCATCAAAGCGTTCGCGATAGAACGAGAGATCTCTTTCGTCTCTTCCCTCGAAGACTCGAAAAGGAATGTGTTTGTCGAAATCGCCGGCAACGACGACCCACCGCCGTATGGCAATTATAACGTAGAGTTAAGAAACTCATCCACGCACAGGCATATTCTCTCCCTGGGGCTTAACATTGCCACACCACACACACTCTGTGTGCCACACAGTATTCTTTCTTTCTTTTATAATTTGTGTGTCCATCTCTGTAGTCTCGCGAGACTCTTGTAAATATACCTCTTTCGTATATACGCATCATTTCAGGCGACGTCGGGAGCGCGTTAAATGTTCATGAGTGGAAACGCTTCTTTCCGCAAGGCGAATCGTTTCGCAGAGAAGGTGAGAGATTTGGAGATCCCCGTCGAAGCGGTGCCTTACGGGCGGTCGTATTTTCAATACGACTCACGACACCGTAAAAACACTCACGCAAGTCCGAACGTAAGAAATACCAATCCCTACTTCGCCTCTCGTGGAAACTAGATATATATGTTTGTATGTGTTTATAAGACGCAATGCAAAAATTGGCAATTTTCACAGAACCGCGACAAACGCCGACGAAACGCCCATCATTCGCTCGTACGTAGCATCTTTGCAACCCGACTCCGAAACGCTCTTTGGCGCCCTCCAAAAATATATTTGGAGAGGTAAGCGACGGCGGGGACTTACAAGAGCAACGCAAGCAGTTTATGGTTACGTAAACGACCCTCAGCCAGGCGTGGTCCAGGAATTGTATCCGTGGACCGCAATGTGCGTTCGAAATGTCGATGTTCATGTGTCCTGCAGTTCACACGTTGACGCGCAATTAGCTGCGTTCTTCATCGACCCACGAGCCAAGTGATCCACCGTTCAGGGTAATCGTATATATTTTTGATTTACAAATCAATATATGTATATGTCTCTTGTTCTGCGGTTCGTAAGAACGCATTGTACCTGAACGCTCCAACCAGCGCGCGAAGGAGATTCGTTCAGGCGTCGTTTTAAGGACGACACTATCGTCGTCCGTGGAAACGGAAAAAAAAAACCGTCAGATACGCAACAAGTATCTGACGGCCGGGCGAACAGTACATTGAAAAACCGTTAACGTGGAAAACGCGGAGATGAATATATTCTCTGAAAACGACGGGGATCGTAGACAACCCGATACTGGATCCAGAGATGTAATAATATTCCTCTCCTCTTCACTTCCATTTCATTTGATGTGAGAACGGAGGACTTCACAGCCGGCTCTGGCAGCGGTCATTCGTCCCAAGCTCTCGCGATGCGCACTATTGGGCCACACGCACGGAGTAGGGTGTCAGACTCACGACTGCTTTAAAAGCGAGCTTCACGAGCCGGTCCACTTCCCGTATAAAACACATTTCCATAAAATGTTGGTGTGTGCTCGAGGTAACGATAAATTCCGATACAAGCGGACTCGCGAGCCGGCTCTGGCCGTAGGCGCGATCCCCGTTCTCGTCCCAAGCTCGTCTGCGCGCACTATTGGGCCACACAGAGAGTAGGGTGTCGTCGGGAATAATCGCGCCATTGGCTTTATAGCGAGCGTCACGGCCGGTCCTCTCGGAACACCGTTTTTCGTCGGAACGATATTACCATATTTTTATTTTATTCGACAGATTAGCGGACTCACAGCCGGCTCTGGCAGCGGTCATTCGTCCCAAGCTCTCGCGATGCGCACTATTGGGCCACACGCACGGAGTAGGGTGTCAGACTCACGACTGCTTTACAAAAGCGAGCATCACGAGCCGGTCCGCTCTGGCGAATGTATAATATTATAATAAATATACGTTCCGTCGTCAACGAACACCGCGTGCGGCG
>NW_027469088.1:877500-882500 GCF_051020765.1 Lasioglossum baleicum | reverse complement strand
TAGCGTTCCCAGACCATTATAAATATTAGATCATTGTATAATAACGCATTCTAACAATAAATATCAAGTATCAAAGCTTTAGGATGAATATTTATCGAATAAACTCAGAATAATGTTCCGGGCGCATTGCGAGCAACTCCGACCGAGAGAAATTTTTCTAAGTCCAACCGCCAAGAGTAAACTTTTTTCCTAGCGTTCCCAGACCATTATAAATATTAGATCATTGTATAATAACGCATTCTAACAATAAATATCAAGTATCAAAGCTTTAGGATGAATATTTATCGAATAAACTCAGAATAATGTTCCGGGCGCATTGCGAGCAACTCCGACCGAGCGAAATTTTTCTAAGTCCAACCGCCAAGAGTAAACTTTTTTCCTAGCGTTCCCAGACCATTATAAATATTAGATCATTGTATAATAACGCATTCTAACAATAAATATCAAGTATCAAAGCTTTAGGATGAATATTTATCGAATAAACTCAGAATAATGTTCCGGGCGCATTGCGAGCAACTCCGACCGAGCGAAATTTTTCTAAGTCCAACCGCCAAGAGTAAACTTTTTTCCTAGCGTTCCCAGACCATTATAAATATTAGATCATTGTATAATAACGCATTCTAACAATAAATATCAAGTATCAAAGCTTTAGGATGAATATTTATCGAATAAACTCAGAATAATGTTCCGGGCGCATTACGAGCAACTCCGACCGAGCGAAATTTTTCTAAGTCCAACCGCCAAGAGTAAACTTTTTTCCTAGCGTTCCCAGACCATTATAAATATTAGATCATTGTATAATAACGCATTCTAACAATAAATATCAAGTATCAAAGCTTTAGGATGAATATTTATCGAATAAACTCAGAATAATGTTCCGGGCGCATTGCGAGCAACTCCGACCGAGCGAAATTTTTCTAAGTCCAACCGCCAAGAGTAAACTTTTTTCCTAGCGTTCCCAGACCATTATAAATATTAGATCATTGTATAATAACGCATTCTAACAATAAATATCAAGTATCAAAGCTCTAGGATGAATATTTATCGAATAAACTCAGAATAATGTTCCGGGCGCATTGCGAGCAACTCCGACCGAGCGAAATTTTTCTAAGTCCAACCGCCAAGAGTAAACTTTTTTCCTAGCGTTCCCAGACCATTATAAATATTAGATCATTGTATAATAACGCATTCTAACAATAAATATCAAGTATCAAAGCTTTAGGATGAATATTTATCGAATAAACTCAGAATAATGTTCCGGGCGCATTGCGAGCAACTCCGACCGAGCGAAATTTTTCTAAGTCCAACCGCCAAGAGTAAACTTTTTTCCTAGCGTTCCCAGACCATTATAAATATTAGATCATTGTATAATAACGCATTCTAACAATAAATATCAAGTATCAAAGCTTTAGGATGAATATTTATCGAATAAACTCAGAATAATGTTCCGGGCGCATTGCGAGCAACTCCGACCGAGCGAAATTTTTCTAAGTCCAACCGCCAAGAGTAAACTTTTTTCCTAGCGTTCCCAGACCATTATAAATATTAGATCATTGTATAATAACGCATTCTAACAATAAATATCAAGTATCAAAGCTCTAGGATGAATATTTATCGAATAAACTCAGAATAATGTTCCGGGCGCATTGCGAGCAACTCCGACCGAGCGAAATTTTTCTAAGTCCAACCGCCAAGAGTAAACTTTTTTCCTAGCGTTCCCAGACCATTATAAATATTAGATCATTGTATAATAACGCATTCTAACAATAAATATCAAGTATCAAAGCTTTAGGATGAATATTTATCGAATAAACTCAGAATAATGTTCCGGGCGCATTGCGAGCAACTCCGACCGAGCGAAATTTTTCTAAGTCCAACCGCCAAGAGTAAACTTTTTTCCTAGCGTTCCCAGACCATTATAAATATTAGATCATTGTATAATAACGCATTCTAACAATAAATATCAAGTATCAAAGCTTTAGGATGAATATTTATCGAATAAACTCAGAATAATTTTCCGGGCGCATTGCGAGCAACTCCGACCGAGCGAAATTTTTCTAAGTCCAACCGCCAAGAGTAAACTTTTTTCCTAGCGTTCCCAGACCATTATAAATATTAGATCATTGTATAATAACGCATTCTAACAATAAATATCAAGTATCAAAGCTCTAGGATGAATATTTATCGAATAAACACAGAATAATGTTCCGGGCGCATTGCGAGCAACTCCGACCGTGCGAAATTTTTCTAAGTCCAACCGCCAAGAGTAAACTTTTTTCCTAGCGTTCCCAGACCATTATAAATATTAGATCATTGTATAATAACGCATTCTAACAATAAATATCAAGTATCAAAGCTCTAGGATGAATATTTATCGAATAAACTCAGAATAATGTTCCGGGCGCATTCCGAGCAACTCCGACCGAGCGAAATTTTTCTAAGTCCAACCGCCAAGAGTAAACTTTTTTCCTAGCGTTCCCAGACCATTATAAATATTAGATCATCGTGTGGTAAAGCATTTTGAAGACAAATATCAAGTATGAAAGCGCTCGGATGAGTATTTATCGAATAAACTGAGAATAATGTTCGGAGCGCATCGCTTGCTCGGCCGCTCGAACGAATCGTTCGCGCGCCGAGGCGCGTCGGATCGCCGTGCGAAGGAGCTCGAGCGAAATTTTTCTAAGTCCAACCGCCAAGAGTAAACTTTTCTCCCCGAGCTCCCGCACGACTTTAATCGTTATATCCACGCACGATACCGCTTGTCATCAATATTTCTCGAGTTTCAATGCTCTCGGACGCGTATTGCTCCAGTTTTTGTGAAATATTGCTCCGACCGCCAAGAGTAAACTTATCTTTCCGGCTTACTCGGACAATTATAAATATTAGATCATCGTGTGGTAAAGCATTTGGAAGACAAATATCAAGTATGAAAGCGCTCGGATGAGTATTTATCGAATAAACTGAGAATAATGTTCGGAGCGCATCGCTTGCTCGGCCGCTCGAACGAATCGTTCGCGCGCCGAGGCGCGTCGGATCGCCGTGCGAAGGAGCTCGAGCGAAATTTTTCTAAGTCCAACCGCCAAGAGTAAACTTTTCTCCCCGAGCTCCCGCACGACTTTAATCGTTATATCCACGCACGATACCGCTTGTCATCAATATTTCTCGAGTTTCAAAGCTCTCGAACGCGTATTGCTCCAGTTTTTGTGAAATATTGCTCCGACCGCCAAGAGTAAACTTATCTTTCCGGCTTACTCGGACAATTATAAATATTAGATCATCGTGTGGTAAAGCATTTCGAAGACAAATATCAAGTATGAAAGCGGTCGGATGAGTATTTATCGAATAAACTGAGAATAATGTTCGGAGCGCATCGCTTGCTCGGCCGCTCGAACGAATCGTTCGCGCGCCGAGGCGCGTCGGATCGCCGTGCGAAGGAGCTCGAGCGAAATTTTTCTAAGTCCAACCGCCAAGAGTAAACTTTTCTCCCCGAGCTCCCGCACGACTTTAATCGTTATATCCACGCACGATACCGCTTGTCATCAATATTTCTCGAGTTTCAAAGCTCTCGGACGCGTATTGCTCCAGTTTTTGTGAAATATTGCTCCGACCGCCAAGAGTAAACTTATCTTTCCGGCTTACTCGGACAATTATAAATATTAGATCATCGTGTGGTAAAGCATTTCGAAGACAAATATCAAGTATGAAAGCGCTCGGATGAGTATTTATCGAGTTATTGAGAAATAATGTTCCGAGTTATATTTCGACGTGTACTAATCGTGTTCTATCGGTCGTGCGGGTAAACGGCGGGAGTCAGTTTTGGTCTGTACTGTTAGGTAGATCGTCCCCGGATATGTTTGCGATGCGCGTGTTTGGATTAACGAGATTCCCTCTGTCCCTTTTTTTTTTTTCGTTCGAACCATGTCTGTGGATTTGTGCGGATATTGGGATGCCGGTTTTGGGCATTGTCAATAAAACAACATGTAATTGGTTGAAATAATACAATATGTTGATATTGTATTATATTATTCGTATCTTATTAATAAAATAAAAAATTTATATTTTAATTTTTTACTTTTAAATCACATGTATTATTTTCAGGTGGCATTCGTATGGGATAATTGGTTATTTCAGCTACATTGTTCTAATAATATAAGGAATATGCTGCTAGAACTCCGGCAATACGCTGCTAGAAGATGAAGCAGTACGGCGCTACAACATGAAGCTATACGCCGCTGGAACTCTGGAAATGGGCCGCTGTAACTGAAAGCAGTACGCTGCTGTAAATAAGGCAATACGCCGCTGTAAGCAGAAGCAACACGCCGCTGTGAATAAGGCAATACGCCGCTGTAAGCAGAAGCAACACGCCGCTGTGAATAAGGCAATACGCCGCTGTAAATAGAGGCAATACGCCGCTGTGAATAAGGCAATACGCCGCTGTAAGTAGAAGCAACACGCCGCTGTGAATAAGGCAATACGCCGCTGTAAATAGAGGCAATACGCCGCTGTGAATAAGGCAATACGCCGCTGTAAGTAGAAGCAACACGCCGCTGTGAATAAGGCAATACGCCGCTGTAAATAGAGGCAATACGCCGCTGTGAATAAGGCAATACGCCGCTGTAAGTAGAAGCAACACGCCGCTGTGAATAAGGCAATACGCCGCTGTAAATAGAGGCAATACGCCGCTGTGAATAAGGCAATACGCCGCTGTAAGCAGAAGCAACACGCCGCTGTGAATAAGGCAATACGCCGCTGTAAGCAGAAGCAACACGCCGCTGTGAATAAGGCAATACGCCGCTGTAAATAGAGGCAATACGCCGCTGTGAATAAGGCAATACGCCGCTGTGAATAGAAGCAATACGCCGCTGTGAATAAGGCAATACGCCGCTGCAGACGAAAGCAATACGCCGCTGTGAATAAGGCAATACGCCGCTGTAAATAGAGGCAATACGCCGCTGTGAATAAGGCAATACGCCGCTGTAAGCAGAAGCAACACGCCGCTG
>NW_027469088.1:870000-872500 GCF_051020765.1 Lasioglossum baleicum | reverse complement strand
AGGTTTACCCCTGAACGGTTTCACGTACTCTTGAACTCTCTCTTCAAAGTTCTTTTCAACTTTCCCTCACGGTACTTGTTCGCTATCGGTCTCGTGGTCATATTTAGCCTTAGATGGAGTTTACCACCCACTTAGGGCTGCACTCTCAAGCAACCCGACTCTAAGGAGAGGTCCTCCCGAAACGCGTACCAGTCACTACGGGCCTGGCACCCTCTACGGGTAAATGGCCCCATTCAAGATGGACTTGGACGCGGTTCGACGTCTCGGGATAAATTGACCCTCCTGAACACTACATTTCCCAACGGCAGAACCGCGGGATTCAGTGCTGGGCTAATTCCTGTTCGCTCGCCGCTACTAAGGAAATCCTTGTTAGTTTCTTTTCCTCCGCTTAGTAATATGCTTAAATTCAGCGGGTAATCTCGCCTACTCTGAGGTCGTCGTACGTGATACAAAATTTTGTGTGTTTCGGCCGAAAGAGCGTAAAAGTAGTACTCGCGAAAACGTACAAAGCACAAAAAAAAAAGAAAAAAAAAGAAAACGAAACAACACTACACGACAGAAGAGAGAAAAAGGTAAACAAAAAACCGATATATGCCTTATGCGCCACACCAAAATGTCAATATAATTCTTTCTTCATCTCTCGTCGATCGGAAACTCTCGCTAGACGATCTGGCCGGTTAACTTTAACGTCCGTCGAAAAGAACTTTCGGGGACTGGACGACCGACAGATCGCGCGGTTCCGCACGAATCGACAATGAAGAAAAGAAAAGACATGGGGCGACCGACATAAAGGTTCTCATCATTGGATATACCTTTTCTCTCTCCGCGGTGCTGTTCCGTGCGTGAACACACAAGTGTGTCTTTTGCGTCGTGTGACAATCAAGTTCGAAATAAGCCTCGCCAATAGAGGAGTATACATATTATTATAAAAAAAAAAATAATAATACATATAACCCGGTGGGATTTCTTTTTCTCTCTACTTCTTGTATAATTGAACCAAAAACCACGGGGGTACAGAAACGTTGCGCACGAAACGATTTATCATCGATCAAACACAAAACCAAATTAGAGACACGAGAGAAAGAGAGTAAGATCTCAAGACGCACATAGGCCGTCATCAATACGATTCAACGCGAACGTGGCGATGGAATGGCAATCGCACAGATTAGCGAGGACACGTCGACGACGGGGAATAATTCCGACCCGATCAAGTACGACGTGCTCCATCCCGCACATTGCTGCGCTTTGCTCCGCTGTCCATCGATCATCAAAGCGTTCGCGATAGAACGAGAGATCTCTTTCGTCTCTTCCCTCGAAGACTCGAAAAGGAATGTGTTTGTCGAAATCGCCGGCAACGACGACCCTCCGCCGTATGGCAATTATAACGTAGAGTTAAGAAACTCATCCACGCACAGGCATATTCTCTCCCTGGGGCTTAACATTGCCACACCACACACACTCTGTGTGCCACACAGTATTCTTTCTTTCTTTTATAATTTGTGTGTCCATCTCTGTAGTCTCGCGAGACTCTTGTAAATATACCTCTTTCGTATATACGCATCATTTCAGGCGACGTCGGGAGCGCGTTAAATGTTCATGAGTGGAAACGCTTCTTTCCGCAAGGCGAATCGTTTCGCAGAGAAGGTGAGAGATTTGGAGATCCTCGTCGAAGCGGTGCCTTACGGGCGGTCGTATTTTCAATACGACTCACGACACCGTAAAAACACTCACGCAAGTCCGAACGTAAGAAATACCAATCCCTACTTCGCCTCTCGTGGAAACTAGATATATATATATTTGTATGTGTTTATAAGACGCAATGCAAAAATTGGCAATTTTCACAGAACCGCGACAAACGCCGACGAAACGCCCATCATTCGCTCGTACGTAGCATCTTTGCAACCCGACTCCGAAACGCTCTTTGGCGCCCTCCAAAAATATATTTGGAGAGGTAAGCGACGGCGGGGACTTACAAGAGCAACGCAAGCAGTTTATGGTTACGTAAACGACCCTCAGCCAGGCGTGGTCCAGGAATTGTATCCGTGGACCGCAATGTGCGTTCGAAATGTCGATGTTCATGTGTCCTGCAGTTCACACGTTGACGCGCAATTAGCTGCGTTCTTCATCGACCCACGAGCCAAGTGATCCACCGTTCAGGGTAATCGTATATATTTTTGATTTACAAATCAATATATGTATATGTCTCTTGTTCTGCGGTTCGTAAGAACGCATTGTACCTGAACGCTCCAACCAGCGCGCGAAGGAGATTCGTTCAGGCGTCGTTTTAAGGACGACACTATCGTCGTCCGTGGAAACGGAAAAAAAAAAACCGTCAGATACGCAACACGTATCTGACGGCCGGGCGAACAGTACATTGAAAAACCGTTAACGTGGAAAACGCGGAGATGAATATATTCTCTGAAAACGACGGGGATCGTAGACAACCCGATACTGGATCCAGAGATGTAATAATATTCCTCTCCTCTTCACTTCCATTTCA
>NW_027469088.1:847500-865000 GCF_051020765.1 Lasioglossum baleicum | reverse complement strand
GCAAGGACGCCGGCGCCGCGCGGTGAATAGCACGCGCGCTTATGGGTGCAAACCGCCGCGGCAACAGCCCGTCCGGCGGGGCTGTTGGGACTTAGAAAAATTTTTGCATGAAAAATTTTTTTGTACAACACAATAAATATTTATATTTCCAGGATATTTAACACAAAATATTCAACTTTTCATATACTATCTCGGTACTTTGAACATTTTTCAAGTCCAACCGCCAAGAGTAAACTTATCTTTCTATCGTATCTAGACCATTATAAATATTAGATCATTGTATAATAAAGCATTCTAACAATAAATATCAAGTATCAAAGCTCTAGGATGAATATTTATCGAATAAACTCAGAATAATGTTCCGGGCGCATTGCGTGCAACTCCGACCGAAGTGAAATTTTTCTAAGTCCAACCGCCAAGAGTAAACTTTTTTCCTAGCGTTCCCAGACCATTATAAATATTAGATCATTGTATAATAACGCATTCTAACAATAAATATCAAGTATCAAAGCTCTAGGATGAATATTTATCGAATAAACTCAGAATAATGTTCCGGGCGCATTGCGAGCAACTCCGACCGAAGCGAAATTTTTCTAAGTCCAACCGCCAAGAGTAAACTTTTTTCCTAGCGTTCCCAGACCATTATAAATATTAGATCATTGTATAATAACGCATTCTAACAATAAATATCAAGTATCAAAGCTTTAGGATGAATATTTATCGAATAAACTCAGAATAATGTTCCGGGCGCATTGCGAGCAACTCCGACCGAGCGAAATTTTTCTAAGTCCAACCGCCAAGAGTAAACTTTTTTCCTAGCGTTCCCAGACCATTATAAATATTAGATCATTGTATAATAACGCATTCTAACAATAAATATCAAGTATCAAAGCTCTAGGATGAATATTTATCGAATAAACTCAGAATAATGTTCCGGGCGCATTGCGAGCAACTCCGACCGAAGCGAAATTTTTCTAAGTCCAACCGCCAAGAGTAAACTTTTTTCCTAGCGTTCCCAGACCATTATAAATATTAGATCATTGTATAATAACGCATTCTAACAATAAATATCAAGTATCAAAACTTTAGGATGAATATTTATCGAATAAACTCAGAATAATGTTCCGGGCGCATTGCGAGCAACTCCGACCGAGAGAAATTTTTCTAAGTCCAACCGCCAAGAGTAAACTTTTTTCCTAGCGTTCCCAGACCATTATAAATATTAGATCATTGTATAATAACGCATTCTAACAATAAATATCAAGTATCAAAGCTTTAGGATGAATATTTATCGAATAAACTCAGAATAATGTTCCGGGCGCATTGCGAGCAACTCCGACCGAGCGAAATTTTTCTAAGTCCAACCGCCAAGAGTAAACTTTTTTCCTAGCGTTCCCAGACCATTATAAATATTAGATCATTGTATAATAACGCATTCTAACAATAAATATCAAGTATCAAAGCTTTAGGATGAATATTTATCGAATAAACTCAGAATAATGTTCCGGGCGCATTGCGAGCAACTCCGACCGAGCGAAATTTTTCTAAGTCCAACCGCCAAGAGTAAACTTTTTTCCTAGCGTTCCCAGACCATTATAAATATTAGATCATTGTATAATAACGCATTCTAACAATAAATATCAAGTATCAAAGCTTTAGGATGAATATTTATCGAATAAACTCAGAATAATGTTCCGGGCGCATTACGAGCAACTCCGACCGAGCGAAATTTTTCTAAGTCCAACCGCCAAGAGTAAACTTTTTTCCTAGCGTTCCCAGACCATTATAAATATTAGATCATTGTATAATAACGCATTCTAACAATAAATATCAAGTATCAAAGCTTTAGGATGAATATTTATCGAATAAACTCAGAATAATGTTCCGGGCGCATTGCGAGCAACTCCGACCGAGCGAAATTTTTCTAAGTCCAACCGCCAAGAGTAAACTTTTTTCCTAGCGTTCCCAGACCATTATAAATATTAGATCATTGTATAATAACGCATTCTAACAATAAATATCAAGTATCAAAGCTCTAGGATGAATATTTATCGAATAAACTCAGAATAATGTTCCGGGCGCATTGCGAGCAACTCCGACCGAGCGAAATTTTTCTAAGTCCAACCGCCAAGAGTAAACTTTTTTCCTAGCGTTCCCAGACCATTATAAATATTAGATCATTGTATAATAACGCATTCTAACAATAAATATCAAGTATCAAAGCTTTAGGATGAATATTTATCGAATAAACTCAGAATAATGTTCCGGGCGCATTGCGAGCAACTCCGACCGAGCGAAATTTTTCTAAGTCCAACCGCCAAGAGTAAACTTTTTTCCTAGCGTTCCCAGACCATTATAAATATTAGATCATTGTATAATAACGCATTCTAACAATAAATATCAAGTATCAAAGCTTTAGGATGAATATTTATCGAATAAACTCAGAATAATGTTCCGGGCGCATTGCGAGCAACTCCGACCGAGCGAAATTTTTCTAAGTCCAACCGCCAAGAGTAAACTTTTTTCCTAGCGTTCCCAGACCATTATAAATATTAGATCATTGTATAATAACGCATTCTAACAATAAATATCAAGTATCAAAGCTCTAGGATGAATATTTATCGAATAAACACAGAATAATGTTCCGGGCGGATTGCGAGCAACTCCGACCGTGCGAAATTTTTCTAAGTCCAACCGCCAAGAGTAAACTTTTTTCCTAGCGTTCCCAGACCATTATAAATATTAGATCATTGTATAATAACGCATTCTAACAATAAATATCAAGTATCAAAGCTCTAGGATGAATATTTATCGAATAAACTCAGAATAATGTTCCGGGCGCATTCCGAGCAACTCCGACCGAGCGAAATTTTTCTAAGTCCAACCGCCAAGAGTAAACTTTTTTCCTAGCGTTCCCAGACCATTATAAATATTAGATCATCGTGTGGTAAAGCATTTTGAAGACAAATATCAAGTATGAAAGCGCTCGGATGAGTATTTATCGAATAAACTGAGAATAATGTTCGGAGCGCATCGCTTGCTCGGCCGCTCGAACGAATCGTTCGCGCGCCGAGGCGCGTCGGATCGCCGTGCGAAGGAGCTCGAGCGAAATTTTTCTAAGTCCAACCGCCAAGAGTAAACTTTTCTCCCCGAGCTCCCGCACGACTTTAATCGTTATATCCACGCACGATACCGCTTGTCATCAATATTTCTCGAGTTTCAAAGCTCTCGAACGCGTATTGCTCCAGTTTTTGTGAAATATTGCTCCGACCGCCAAGAGTAAACTTATCTTTCCGGCTTACTCGGACAATTATAAATATTAGATCATCGTGTGGTAAAGCATTTCGAAGACAAATATCAAGTATGAAAGCGGTCGGATGAGTATTTATCGAATAAACTGAGAATAATGTTCGGAGCGCATCGCTTGCTCGGCCGCTCGAACGAATCGTTCGCGCGCCGAGGCGCGTCGGATCGCCGTGCGAAGGAGCTCGAGCGAAATTTTTCTAAGTCCAACCGCCAAGAGTAAACTTTTCTCCCCGAGCTCCCGCACGACTTTAATCGTTATATCCACGCACGATACCGCTTGTCATCAATATTTCTCGAGTTTCAAAGCTCTCGAACGCGTATTGCTCCAGTTTTTGTGAAATATTGCTCCGACCGCCAAGAGTAAACTTATCTTTCCGGCTTACTCGGACAATTATAAATATTAGATCATCGTGTGGTAAAGCATTTCGAAGACAAATATCAAGTATGAAAGCGGTCGGATGAGTATTTATCGAATAAACTGAGAATAATGTTCGGAGCGCATCGCTTGCTCGGCCGCTCGAACGAATCGTTCGCGCGCCGAGGCGCGTCGGATCGCCGTGCGAAGGAGCTCGAGCGAAATTTTTCTAAGTCCAACCGCCAAGAGTAAACTTTTCTCCCCGAGCTCCCGCACGACTTTAATCGTTATATCCACGCACGATACCGCTTGTCATCAATATTTCTCGAGTTTCAATGCTCTCGGACGCGTATTGCTCCAGTTTTTGTGAAATATTGCTCCGACCGCCAAGAGTAAACTTATCTTTCCGGCTTACTCGGACAATTATAAATATTAGATCATCGTGTGGTAAAGCATTTTGAAGACAAATATCAAGTATGAAAGCGCTCGGATGAGTATTTATCGAATAAACTGAGAATAATGTTCGGAGCGCATCGCTTGCTCGGCCGCTCGAACGAATCGTTCGCGCGCCGAGGCGCGTCGGATCGCCGTGCGAAGGAGCTCGAGCGAAATTTTTCTAAGTCCAACCGCCAAGAGTAAACTTTTCTCCCCGAGCTCCCGCACGACTTTAATCGTTATATCCACGCACGATACCGCTTGTCATCAATATTTCTCGAGTTTCAATGCTCTCGGACGCGTATTGCTCCAGTTTTTGTGAAATATTGCTCCGACCGCCAAGAGTAAACTTATCTTTCCGGCTTACTCGGACAATTATAAATATTAGATCATCGTGTGGTAAAGCATTTCGAAGACAAATATCAAGTATGAAAGCGCTCGGATGAGTATTTATCGAATAAACTGAGAATAATGTTCGGAGCGCATCGCTTGCTCGGCCGCTCGAACGAATCGTTCGCGCGCCGAGGCGCGTCGGATCGCCGTGCGAAGGAGCTCGAGCGAAATTTTTCTAAGTCCAACCGCCAAGAGTAAACTTTTCTCCCCGAGCTCCCGCACGACTTTAATCGTTATATCCACGCACGATACCGCTTGTCATCAATATTTCTCGAGTTTCAAAGCTCTCGAACGCGTATTGCTCCAGTTTTTGTGAAATATTGCTCCGACCGCCAAGAGTAAACTTATCTTTCCGGCTTACTCGGACAATTATAAATATTAGATCATCGTGTGGTAAAGCATTTCGAAGACAAATATCAAGTATGAAAGCGGTCGGATGAGTATTTATCGAATAAACTGAGAATAATGTTCGGAGCGCATCGCTTGCTCGGCCGCTCGAACGAATCGTTCGCGCGCCGAGGCGCGTCGGATCGCCGTGCGAAGGAGCTCGAGCGAAATTTTTCTAAGTCCAACCGCCAAGAGTAAACTTTTCTCCCCGAGCTCCCGCACGACTTTAATCGTTATATCCACGCACGATACCGCTTGTCATCAATATTTCTCGAGTTTCAAAGCTCTCGAACGCGTATTGCTCCAGTTTTTGTGAAATATTGCTCCGACCGCCAAGAGTAAACTTATCTTTCCGGCTTACTCGGACAATTATAAATATTAGATCATCGTGTGGTAAAGCATTTCGAAGACAAATATCAAGTATGAAAGCGGTCGGATGAGTATTTATCGAATAAACTGAGAATAATGTTCGGAGCGCATCGCTTGCTCGGCCGCTCGAACGAATCGTTCGCGCGCCGAGGCGCGTCGGATCGCCGTGCGAAGGAGCTCGAGCGAAATTTTTCTAAGTCCAACCGCCAAGAGTAAACTTTTCTCCCCGAGCTCCCGCACGACTTTAATCGTTATATCCACGCACGATACCGCTTGTCATCAATATTTCTCGAGTTTCAATGCTCTCGGACGCGTATTGCTCCAGTTTTTGTGAAATATTGCTCCGACCGCCAAGAGTAAACTTATCTTTCCGGCTTACTCGGACAATTATAAATATTAGATCATCGTGTGGTAAAGCATTTTGAAGACAAATATCAAGTATGAAAGCGCTCGGATGAGTATTTATCGAATAAACTGAGAATAATGTTCGGAGCGCATCGCTTGCTCGGCCGCTCGAACGAATCGTTCGCGCGCCGAGGCGCGTCGGATCGCCGTGCGAAGGAGCTCGAGCGAAATTTTTCTAAGTCCAACCGCCAAGAGTAAACTTTTCTCCCCGAGCTCCCGCACGACTTTAATCGTTATATCCACGCACGATACCGCTTGTCATCAATATTTCTCGAGTTTCAATGCTCTCGGACGCGTATTGCTCCAGTTTTTGTGAAATATTGCTCCGACCGCCAAGAGTAAACTTATCTTTCCGGCTTACTCGGACAATTATAAATATTAGATCATCGTGTGGTAAAGCATTTCGAAGACAAATATCAAGTATGAAAGCGCTCGGATGAGTATTTATCGAATAAACTGAGAATAATGTTCGGAGCGCATCGCTTGCTCGGCCGCTCGAACGAATCGTTCGCGCGCCGAGGCGCGTCGGATCGCCGTGCGAAGGAGCTCGAGCGAAATTTTTCTAAGTCCAACCGCCAAGAGTAAACTTTTCTCCCCGAGCTCCCGCACGACTTTAATCGTTATATCCACGCACGATACCGCTTGTCATCAATATTTCTCGAGTTTCAATGCTCTCGGACGCGTATTGCTCCAGTTTTTGTGAAATATTGCTCCGACCGCCAAGAGTAAACTTATCTTTCCGGCTTACTCGGACAATTATAAATATTAGATCATCGTGTGGTAAAGCATTTGGAAGACAAATATCAAGTATGAAAGCGCTCGGATGAGTATTTATCGAATAAACTGAGAATAATGTTCGGAGCGCATCGCTTGCTCGGCCGCTCGAACGAATCGTTCGCGCGCCGAGGCGCGTCGGATCGCCGTGCGAAGGAGCTCGAGCGAAATTTTTCTAAGTCCAACCGCCAAGAGTAAACTTTTCTCCCCGAGCTCCCGCACGACTTTAATCGTTATATCCACGCACGATACCGCTTGTCATCAATATTTCTCGAGTTTCAATGCTCTCGGACGCGTATTGCTCCAGTTTTTGTGAAATATTGCTCCGACCGCCAAGAGTAAACTTATCTTTCCGGCTTACTCGGACAATTATAAATATTAGATCATCGTGTGGTAAAGCATTTGGAAGACAAATATCAAGTATGAAAGCGCTCGGATGAGTATTTATCGAATAAACTGAGAATAATGTTCGGAGCGCATCGCTTGCTCGGCCGCTCGAACGAATCGTTCGCGCGCCGAGGCGCGTCGGATCGCCGTGCGAAGGAGCTCGAGCGAAATTTTTCTAAGTCCAACCGCCAAGAGTAAACTTTTCTCCCCGAGCTCCCGCACGACTTTAATCGTTATATCCACGCACGATACCGCTTGTCATCAATATTTCTCGAGTTTCAAAGCTCTCGAACGCGTATTGCTCCAGTTTTTGTGAAATATTGCTCCGACCGCCAAGAGTAAACTTATCTTTCCGGCTTACTCGGACAATTATAAATATTAGATCATCGTGTGGTAAAGCATTTCGAAGACAAATATCAAGTATGAAAGCGGTCGGATGAGTATTTATCGAATAAACTGAGAATAATGTTCGGAGCGCATCGCTTGCTCGGCCGCTCGAACGAATCGTTCGCGCGCCGAGGCGCGTCGGATCGCCGTGCGAAGGAGCTCGAGCGAAATTTTTCTAAGTCCAACCGCCAAGAGTAAACTTTTCTCCCCGAGCTCCCGCACGACTTTAATCGTTATATCCACGCACGATACCGCTTGTCATCAATATTTCTCGAGTTTCAAAGCTCTCGAACGCGTATTGCTCCAGTTTTTGTGAAATATTGCTCCGACCGCCAAGAGTAAACTTATCTTTCCGGCTTACTCGGACAATTATAAATATTAGATCATCGTGTGGTAAAGCATTTGGAAGACAAATATCAAGTATGAAAGCGCTCGGATGAGTATTTATCGAATAAACTGAGAATAATGTTCGGAGCGCATCGCTTGCTCGGCCGCTCGAACGAATCGTTCGCGCGCCGAGGCGCGTCGGATCGCCGTGCGAAGGAGCTCGAGCGAAATTTTTCTAAGTCCAACCGCCAAGAGTAAACTTTTCTCCCCGAGCTCCCGCACGACTTTAATCGTTATATCCACGCACGATACCGCTTGTCATCAATATTTCTCGAGTTTCAATGCTCTCGGACGCGTATTGCTCCAGTTTTTGTGAAATATTGCTCCGACCGCCAAGAGTAAACTTATCTTTCCGGCTTACTCGGACAATTATAAATATTAGATCATCGTGTGGTAAAGCATTTGGAAGACAAATATCAAGTATGAAAGCGCTCGGATGAGTATTTATCGAATAAACTGAGAATAATGTTCGGAGCGCATCGCTTGCTCGGCCGCTCGAACGAATCGTTCGCGCGCCGAGGCGCGTCGGATCGCCGTGCGAAGGAGCTCGAGCGAAATTTTTCTAAGTCCAACCGCCAAGAGTAAACTTTTCTCCCCGAGCTCCCGCACGACTTTAATCGTTATATCCACGCACGATACCGCTTGTCATCAATATTTCTCGAGTTTCAAAGCTCTCGAACGCGTATTGCTCCAGTTTTTGTGAAATATTGCTCCGACCGCCAAGAGTAAACTTATCTTTCCGGCTTACTCGGACAATTATAAATATTAGATCATCGTGTGGTAAAGCATTTCGAAGACAAATATCAAGTATGAAAGCGGTCGGATGAGTATTTATCGAATAAACTGAGAATAATGTTCGGAGCGCATCGCTTGCTCGGCCGCTCGAACGAATCGTTCGCGCGCCGAGGCGCGTCGGATCGCCGTGCGAAGGAGCTCGAGCGAAATTTTTCTAAGTCCAACCGCCAAGAGTAAACTTTTCTCCCCGAGCTCCCGCACGACTTTAATCGTTATATCCACGCACGATACCGCTTGTCATCAATATTTCTCGAGTTTCAATGCTCTCGGACGCGTATTGCTCCAGTTTTTGTGAAATATTGCTCCGACCGCCAAGAGTAAACTTATCTTTCCGGCTTACTCGGACAATTATAAATATTAGATCATCGTGTGGTAAAGCATTTGGAAGACAAATATCAAGTATGAAAGCGCTCGGATGAGTATTTATCGAATAAACTGAGAATAATGTTCGGAGCGCATCGCTTGCTCGGCCGCTCGAACGAATCGTTCGCGCGCCGAGGCGCGTCGGATCGCCGTGCGAAGGAGCTCGAGCGAAATTTTTCTAAGTCCAACCGCCAAGAGTAAACTTTTCTCCCCGAGCTCCCGCACGACTTTAATCGTTATATCCACGCACGATACCGCTTGTCATCAATATTTCTCGAGTTTCAATGCTCTCGGACGCGTATTGCTCCAGTTTTTGTGAAATATTGCTCCGACCGCCAAGAGTAAACTTATCTTTCCGGCTTACTCGGACAATTATAAATATTAGATCATCGTGTGGTAAAGCATTTGGAAGACAAATATCAAGTATGAAAGCGCTCGGATGAGTATTTATCGAATAAACTGAGAATAATGTTCGGAGCGCATCGCTTGCTCGGCCGCTCGAACGAATCGTTCGCGCGCCGAGGCGCGTCGGATCGCCGTGCGAAGGAGCTCGAGCGAAATTTTTCTAAGTCCAACCGCCAAGAGTAAACTTTTCTCCCCGAGCTCCCGCACGACTTTAATCGTTATATCCACGCACGATACCGCTTGTCATCAATATTTCTCGAGTTTCAAAGCTCTCGAACGCGTATTGCTCCAGTTTTTGTGAAATATTGCTCCGACCGCCAAGAGTAAACTTATCTTTCCGGCTTACTCGGACAATTATAAATATTAGATCATCGTGTGGTAAAGCATTTCGAAGACAAATATCAAGTATGAAAGCGGTCGGATGAGTATTTATCGAATAAACTGAGAATAATGTTCGGAGCGCATCGCTTGCTCGGCCGCTCGAACGAATCGTTCGCGCGCCGAGGCGCGTCGGATCGCCGTGCGAAGGAGCTCGAGCGAAATTTTTCTAAGTCCAACCGCCAAGAGTAAACTTTTCTCCCCGAGCTCCCGCACGACTTTAATCGTTATATCCACGCACGATACCGCTTGTCATCAATATTTCTCGAGTTTCAAAGCTCTCGAACGCGTATTGCTCCAGTTTTTGTGAAATATTGCTCCGACCGCCAAGAGTAAACTTATCTTTCCGGCTTACTCGGACAATTATAAATATTAGATCATCGTGTGGTAAAGCATTTCGAAGACAAATATCAAGTATGAAAGCGGTCGGATGAGTATTTATCGAATAAACTGAGAATAATGTTCGGAGCGCATCGCTTGCTCGGCCGCTCGAACGAATCGTTCGCGCGCCGAGGCGCGTCGGATCGCCGTGCGAAGGAGCTCGAGCGAAATTTTTCTAAGTCCAACCGCCAAGAGTAAACTTTTCTCCCCGAGCTCCCGCACGACTTTAATCGTTATATCCACGCACGATACCGCTTGTCATCAATATTTCTCGAGTTTCAATGCTCTCGGACGCGTATTGCTCCAGTTTTTGTGAAATATTGCTCCGACCGCCAAGAGTAAACTTATCTTTCCGGCTTACTCGGACAATTATAAATATTAGATCATCGTGTGGTAAAGCATTTTGAAGACAAATATCAAGTATGAAAGCGCTCGGATGAGTATTTATCGAATAAACTGAGAATAATGTTCGGAGCGCATCGCTTGCTCGGCCGCTCGAACGAATCGTTCGCGCGCCGAGGCGCGTCGGATCGCCGTGCGAAGGAGCTCGAGCGAAATTTTTCTAAGTCCAACCGCCAAGAGTAAACTTTTCTCCCCGAGCTCCCGCACGACTTTAATCGTTATATCCACGCACGATACCGCTTGTCATCAATATTTCTCGAGTTTCAATGCTCTCGGACGCGTATTGCTCCAGTTTTTGTGAAATATTGCTCCGACCGCCAAGAGTAAACTTATCTTTCCGGCTTACTCGGACAATTATAAATATTAGATCATCGTGTGGTAAAGCATTTCGAAGACAAATATCAAGTATGAAAGCGCTCGGATGAGTATTTATCGAATAAACTGAGAATAATGTTCGGAGCGCATCGCTTGCTCGGCCGCTCGAACGAATCGTTCGCGCGCCGAGGCGCGTCGGATCGCCGTGCGAAGGAGCTCGAGCGAAATTTTTCTAAGTCCAACCGCCAAGAGTAAACTTTTCTCCCCGAGCTCCCGCACGACTTTAATCGTTATATCCACGCACGATACCGCTTGTCATCAATATTTCTCGAGTTTCAATGCTCTCGGACGCGTATTGCTCCAGTTTTTGTGAAATATTGCTCCGACCGCCAAGAGTAAACTTATCTTTCCGGCTTACTCGGACAATTATAAATATTAGATCATCGTGTGGTAAAGCATTTGGAAGACAAATATCAAGTATGAAAGCGCTCGGATGAGTATTTATCGAATAAACTGAGAATAATGTTCGGAGCGCATCGCTTGCTCGGCCGCTCGAACGAATCGTTCGCGCGCCGAGGCGCGTCGGATCGCCGTGCGAAGGAGCTCGAGCGAAATTTTTCTAAGTCCAACCGCCAAGAGTAAACTTTTCTCCCCGAGCTCCCGCACGACTTTAATCGTTATATCCACGCACGATACCGCTTGTCATCAATATTTCTCGAGTTTCAATGCTCTCGGACGCGTATTGCTCCAGTTTTTGTGAAATATTGCTCCGACCGCCAAGAGTAAACTTATCTTTCCGGCTTACTCGGACAATTATAAATATTAGATCATCGTGTGGTAAAGCATTTGGAAGACAAATATCAAGTATGAAAGCGCTCGGATGAGTATTTATCGAATAAACTGAGAATAATGTTCGGAGCGCATCGCTTGCTCGGCCGCTCGAACGAATCGTTCGCGCGCCGAGGCGCGTCGGATCGCCGTGCGAAGGAGCTCGAGCGAAATTTTTCTAAGTCCAACCGCCAAGAGTAAACTTTTCTCCCCGAGCTCCCGCACGACTTTAATCGTTATATCCACGCACGATACCGCTTGTCATCAATATTTCTCGAGTTTCAAAGCTCTCGAACGCGTATTGCTCCAGTTTTTGTGAAATATTGCTCCGACCGCCAAGAGTAAACTTATCTTTCCGGCTTACTCGGACAATTATAAATATTAGATCATCGTGTGGTAAAGCATTTCGAAGACAAATATCAAGTATGAAAGCGGTCGGATGAGTATTTATCGAATAAACTGAGAATAATGTTCGGAGCGCATCGCTTGCTCGGCCGCTCGAACGAATCGTTCGCGCGCCGAGGCGCGTCGGATCGCCGTGCGAAGGAGCTCGAGCGAAATTTTTCTAAGTCCAACCGCCAAGAGTAAACTTTTCTCCCCGAGCTCCCGCACGACTTTAATCGTTATATCCACGCACGATACCGCTTGTCATCAATATTTCTCGAGTTTCAAAGCTCTCGAACGCGTATTGCTCCAGTTTTTGTGAAATATTGCTCCGACCGCCAAGAGTAAACTTATCTTTCCGGCTTACTCGGACAATTATAAATATTAGATCATCGTGTGGTAAAGCATTTCGAAGACAAATATCAAGTATGAAAGCGGTCGGATGAGTATTTATCGAATAAACTGAGAATAATGTTCGGAGCGCATCGCTTGCTCGGCCGCTCGAACGAATCGTTCGCGCGCCGAGGCGCGTCGGATCGCCGTGCGAAGGAGCTCGAGCGAAATTTTTCTAAGTCCAACCGCCAAGAGTAAACTTTTCTCCCCGAGCTCCCGCACGACTTTAATCGTTATATCCACGCACGATACCGCTTGTCATCAATATTTCTCGAGTTTCAATGCTCTCGGACGCGTATTGCTCCAGTTTTTGTGAAATATTGCTCCGACCGCCAAGAGTAAACTTATCTTTCCGGCTTACTCGGACAATTATAAATATTAGATCATCGTGTGGTAAAGCATTTTGAAGACAAATATCAAGTATGAAAGCGCTCGGATGAGTATTTATCGAATAAACTGAGAATAATGTTCGGAGCGCATCGCTTGCTCGGCCGCTCGAACGAATCGTTCGCGCGCCGAGGCGCGTCGGATCGCCGTGCGAAGGAGCTCGAGCGAAATTTTTCTAAGTCCAACCGCCAAGAGTAAACTTTTCTCCCCGAGCTCCCGCACGACTTTAATCGTTATATCCACGCACGATACCGCTTGTCATCAATATTTCTCGAGTTTCAAAGCTCTCGAACGCGTATTGCTCCAGTTTTTGTGAAATATTGCTCCGACCGCCAAGAGTAAACTTATCTTTCCGGCTTACTCGGACAATTATAAATATTAGATCATCGTGTGGTAAAGCATTTCGAAGACAAATATCAAGTATGAAAGCGGTCGGATGAGTATTTATCGAATAAACTGAGAATAATGTTCGGAGCGCATCGCTTGCTCGGCCGCTCGAACGAATCGTTCGCGCGCCGAGGCGCGTCGGATCGCCGTGCGAAGGAGCTCGAGCGAAATTTTTCTAAGTCCAACCGCCAAGAGTAAACTTTTCTCCCCGAGCTCCCGCACGACTTTAATCGTTATATCCACGCACGATACCGCTTGTCATCAATATTTCTCGAGTTTCAATGCTCTCGGACGCGTATTGCTCCAGTTTTTGTGAAATATTGCTCCGACCGCCAAGAGTAAACTTATCTTTCCGGCTTACTCGGACAATTATAAATATTAGATCATCGTGTGGTAAAGCATTTTGAAGACAAATATCAAGTATGAAAGCGCTCGGATGAGTATTTATCGAATAAACTGAGAATAATGTTCGGAGCGCATCGCTTGCTCGGCCGCTCGAACGAATCGTTCGCGCGCCGAGGCGCGTCGGATCGCCGTGCGAAGGAGCTCGAGCGAAATTTTTCTAAGTCCAACCGCCAAGAGTAAACTTTTCTCCCCGAGCTCCCGCACGACTTTAATCGTTATATCCACGCACGATACCGCTTGTCATCAATATTTCTCGAGTTTCAATGCTCTCGGACGCGTATTGCTCCAGTTTTTGTGAAATATTGCTCCGACCGCCAAGAGTAAACTTATCTTTCCGGCTTACTCGGACAATTATAAATATTAGATCATCGTGTGGTAAAGCATTTGGAAGACAAATATCAAGTATGAAAGCGCTCGGATGAGTATTTATCGAATAAACTGAGAATAATGTTCGGAGCGCATCGCTTGCTCGGCCGCTCGAACGAATCGTTCGCGCGCCGAGGCGCGTCGGATCGCCGTGCGAAGGAGCTCGAGCGAAATTTTTCTAAGTCCAACCGCCAAGAGTAAACTTTTCTCCCCGAGCTCCCGCACGACTTTAATCGTTATATCCACGCACGATACCGCTTGTCATCAATATTTCTCGAGTTTCAATGCTCTCGGACGCGTATTGCTCCAGTTTTTGTGAAATATTGCTCCGACCGCCAAGAGTAAACTTATCTTTCCGGCTTACTCGGACAATTATAAATATTAGATCATCGTGTGGTAAAGCATTTGGAAGACAAATATCAAGTATGAAAGCGCTCGGATGAGTATTTATCGAATAAACTGAGAATAATGTTCGGAGCGCATCGCTTGCTCGGCCGCTCGAACGAATCGTTCGCGCGCCGAGGCGCGTCGGATCGCCGTGCGAAGGAGCTCGAGCGAAATTTTTCTAAGTCCAACCGCCAAGAGTAAACTTTTCTCCCCGAGCTCCCGCACGACTTTAATCGTTATATCCACGCACGATACCGCTTGTCATCAATATTTCTCGAGTTTCAATGCTCTCGGACGCGTATTGCTCCAGTTTTTGTGAAATATTGCTCCGACCGCCAAGAGTAAACTTATCTTTCCGGCTTACTCGGACAATTATAAATATTAGATCATCGTGTGGTAAAGCATTTGGAAGACAAATATCAAGTATGAAAGCGCTCGGATGAGTATTTATCGAATAAACTGAGAATAATGTTCGGAGCGCATCGCTTGCTCGGCCGCTCGAACGAATCGTTCGCGCGCCGAGGCGCGTCGGATCGCCGTGCGAAGGAGCTCGAGCGAAATTTTTCTAAGTCCAACCGCCAAGAGTAAACTTTTCTCCCCGAGCTCCCGCACGACTTTAATCGTTATATCCACGCACGATACCGCTTGTCATCAATATTTCTCGAGTTTCAAAGCTCTCGAACGCGTATTGCTCCAGTTTTTGTGAAATATTGCTCCGACCGCCAAGAGTAAACTTATCTTTCCGGCTTACTCGGACAATTATAAATATTAGATCATCGTGTGGTAAAGCATTTCGAAGACAAATATCAAGTATGAAAGCGGTCGGATGAGTATTTATCGAATAAACTGAGAATAATGTTCGGAGCGCATCGCTTGCTCGGCCGCTCGAACGAATCGTTCGCGCGCCGAGGCGCGTCGGATCGCCGTGCGAAGGAGCTCGAGCGAAATTTTTCTAAGTCCAACCGCCAAGAGTAAACTTTTCTCCCCGAGCTCCCGCACGACTTTAATCGTTATATCCACGCACGATACCGCTTGTCATCAATATTTCTCGAGTTTCAAAGCTCTCGAACGCGTATTGCTCCAGTTTTTGTGAAATATTGCTCCGACCGCCAAGAGTAAACTTATCTTTCCGGCTTACTCGGACAATTATAAATATTAGATCATCGTGTGGTAAAGCATTTCGAAGACAAATATCAAGTATGAAAGCGGTCGGATGAGTATTTATCGAATAAACTGAGAATAATGTTCGGAGCGCATCGCTTGCTCGGCCGCTCGAACGAATCGTTCGCGCGCCGAGGCGCGTCGGATCGCCGTGCGAAGGAGCTCGAGCGAAATTTTTCTAAGTCCAACCGCCAAGAGTAAACTTTTCTCCCCGAGCTCCCGCACGACTTTAATCGTTATATCCACGCACGATACCGCTTGTCATCAATATTTCTCGAGTTTCAAAGCTCTCGGACGCGTATTGCTCCAGTTTTTGTGAAATATTGCTCCGACCGCCAAGAGTAAACTTATCTTTCCGGCTTACTCGGACAATTATAAATATTAGATCATCGTGTGGTAAAGCATTTCGAAGACAAATATCAAGTATGAAAGCGCTCGGATGAGTATTTATCGAGTTATTGAGAAATAATGTTCCGAGTTATATTTCGACGTGTACTAATCGTGTTCTATCGGTCGTGCGGGTAAACGGCGGGAGTCAGTTTTGGTCTGTACTGTTAGGTAGATCGTCCCCGGATATGTTTGCGATGCGCGTGTTTGGATTAACGAGATTCCCTCTGTCCCTTTTTTTTTTTTCGTTCGAACCATGTCTGTGGATTTGTGCGGATATTGGGATGCCGGTTTTGGGCATTGTCAATAAAACAACATGTAATTGGTTGAAATAATACAATATGTTGATATTGTATTATATTATTCGTATCTTATTAATAAAATAAAAAATTTATATTTTAATTTTTTACTTTTAAATCACATGTATTATTTTCAGGTGGCATTCGTATGGGATAATTGGTTATTTCAGCTACATTGTTCTAATAATATAAGGAATATGCTGCTAGAACTCCGGCAATACGCTGCTAGAAGATGAAGCAGTACGGCGCTACAACATGAAGCTATACGCCGCTGGAACTCTGGAAATGGGCCGCTGTAACTGAAAGCAGTACGCTGCTGTAAATAAGGCAATACGCCGCTGTAAGCAGAAGCAACACGCCGCTGTGAATAAGGCAATACGCCGCTGTAAGCAGAAGCAACACGCCGCTGTGAATAAGGCAATACGCCGCTGTAAATAGAGGCAATACGCCGCTGTGAATAAGGCAATACGCCGCTGTAAGTAGAAGCAACACGCCGCTGTGAATAAGGCAATACGCCGCTGTAAATAGAGGCAATACGCCGCTGTGAATAAGGCAATACGCCGCTGTAAGTAGAAGCAACACGCCGCTGTGAATAAGGCAATACGCCGCTGTAAATAGAGGCAATACGCCGCTGTGAATAAGGCAATACGCCGCTGTAAGTAGAAGCAACACGCCGCTGTGAATAAGGCAATACGCCGCTGTAAATAGAGGCAATACGCCGCTGTGAATAAGGCAATACGCCGCTGTAAGCAGAAGCAACACGCCGCTGTGAATAAGGCAATACGCCGCTGTAAGCAGAAGCAACACGCCGCTGTGAATAAGGCAATACGCCGCTGTAAATAGAGGCAATACGCCGCTGTGAATAAGGCAATACGCCGCTGTGAATAGAAGCAATACGCCGCTGTGAATAAGGCAATACGCCGCTGCAGACGAAAGCAATACGCCGCTGTGAATAAGGCAATACGCCGCTGTAAATAGAGGCAATACGCCGCTGTGAATAAGGCAATACGCCGCTGTAAGCAGAAGCAACACGCCGCTGTGAATAAGGCAATACGCCGCTGTAAGCAGAAGCAACACGCCGCTGTGAATAAGGCAATACGCCGCTGTAAATAGAGGCAATACGCCGCTGTGAATAAGGCAATACGCCGCTGTGAATAGAAGCAATACGCCGCTGTGAATAAGGCAATACGCCGCTGCAGACGAAAGCAATACGCCGCTGCAGGCGAAAGCAATACGCCGCCGGAACTGAAAGCAATACGCCGCTACAGACGAAAGCAATACGCCGCTGCAGACGAAAGCAATACGCCGCTGGGATCGAAAGCAATACGCCGCTACAGATGAAAGCAATACGCCGCTGGGATCGAAAGCAATACGCCGCTACAGTCGAAAGCAATACGCCGCTGGGATCGAAAGCAATACGCCGCTACAAAATGAAAGCAATACGCCGCTGGAACTTTGAAATTCTTCGAGTATACAGACACACGCTTGGATA
>NW_027469088.1:837500-840000 GCF_051020765.1 Lasioglossum baleicum | reverse complement strand
CTTAGTAATATGCTTAAATTCAGCGGGTAATCTCGCCTACTCTGAGGTCGTCGTACGTGATACAAAATTTTGTGTGTTTCGGCCGAAAGAGCGTAAAAGTAGTACTCGCGAAAACGTACAAAGCACAAAAAAAAAAGAAAAAAAAAGAAAACGAAACAACACTACACGACAGAAGAGAGAAAAAGGTAAACAAAAAACCGATATATGCCTTATGCGCCACACCAAAATGTCAATATAATTCTTTCTTCATCTCTCGTCGATCGGAAACTCTCGCTAGACGATCTGGCCGGTTAACTTTAACGTCCGTCGAAAAGAACTTTCGGGGACTGGACGACCGACAGATCGCGCGGTTCCGCACGAATCGACAATGAAGAAAAGAAAAGACATGGGGCGACCGACATAAAGGTTCTCATCATTGGATATACCTTTTCTCTCTCCGCGGTGCTGTTCCGTGCGTGAACACACAAGTGTGTCTTTTGCGTCGTGTGACAATCAAGTTCGAAATAAGCCTCGCCAATAGAGGAGTATACATATTATTATAAAAAAAAAAATAATAATACATATAACCCGGTGGGATTTCTTTTTCTCTCTACTTCTTGTATAATTGAACCAAAAACCACGGGGGTACAGAAACGTTGCGCACGAAACGATTTATCATCGATCAAACACAAAACCAAATTAGAGACACGAGAGAAAGAGAGTAAGATCTCAAGACGCACATAGGCCGTCATCAATACGATTCAACGCGAACGTGGCGATGGAATGGCAATCGCACAGATTAGCGAGGACACGTCGACGACGGGGAATAATTCCGACCCGATCAAGTACGACGTGCTCCATCCCGCACATTGCTGCGCTTTGCTCCGCTGTCCATCGATCATCAAAGCGTTCGCGATAGAACGAGAGATCTCTTTCGTCTCTTCCCTCGAAGACTCGAAAAGGAATGTGTTTGTCGAAATCGCCGGCAACGACGACCCTCCGCCGTATGGCAATTATAACGTAGAGTTAAGAAACTCATCCACGCACAGGCATATTCTCTCCCTGGGGCTTAACATTGCCACACCACACACACTCTGTGTGCCACACAGTATTCTTTCTTTCTTTTATAATTTGTGTGTCCATCTCTGTAGTCTCGCGAGACTCTTGTAAATATACCTCTTTCGTATATACGCATCATTTCAGGCGACGTCGGGAGCGCGTTAAATGTTCATGAGTGGAAACGCTTCTTTCCGCAAGGCGAATCGTTTCGCAGAGAAGGTGAGAGATTTGGAGATCCTCGTCGAAGCGGTGCCTTACGGGCGGTCGTATTTTCAATACGACTCACGACACCGTAAAAACACTCACGCAAGTCCGAACGTAAGAAATACCAATCCCTACTTCGCCTCTCGTGGAAACTAGATATATATATATTTGTATGTGTTTATAAGACGCAATGCAAAAATTGGCAATTTTCACAGAACCGCGACAAACGCCGACGAAACGCCCATCATTCGCTCGTACGTAGCATCTTTGCAACCCGACTCCGAAACGCTCTTTGGCGCCCTCCAAAAATATATT
Organism: Lasioglossum baleicum; assembly: GCF_051020765.1. Classification (NCBI taxonomy): domain Eukaryota; kingdom Metazoa; phylum Arthropoda; class Insecta; order Hymenoptera; family Halictidae; genus Lasioglossum; species Lasioglossum baleicum. The sequence goes on along the minus strand of NW_027469088.1, from coordinate 838,443 downwards.
TGGAGAGGTAAGCGACGGCGGGGACTTACAAGAGCAACGCAAGCAGTTTATGGTTACGTAAACGACCCTCAGCCAGGCGTGGTCCAGGAATTGTATCCGTGGACCGCAATGTGCGTTCGAAATGTCGATGTTCATGTGTCCTGCAGTTCACACGTTGACGCGCAATTAGCTGCGTTCTTCATCGACCCACGAGCCAAGTGATCCACCGTTCAGGGTAATCGTATATATTTTTGATTTACAAATCAATATATGTATATGTCTCTTGTTCTGCGGTTCGTAAGAACGCATTGTACCTGAACGCTCCAACCAGCGCGCGAAGGAGATTCGTTCAGGCGTCGTTTTAAGGACGACACTATCGTCGTCCGTGGAAACGGAAAAAAAAAAACCGTCAGATACGCAACACGTATCTGACGGCCGGGCGAACAGTACATTGAAAAACCGTTAACGTGGAAAACGCGGAGATGAATATATTCTCTGAAAACGACGGGGATCGTAGACAACCCGATACTGGATCCAGAGATGTAATAATATTCCTCTCCTCTTCACTTCCATTTCATTTGATGTGAGAACGGAGGACTTCACAGCCGGCTCTGGCAGCGGTCATTCGTCCCAAGCTCTCGCGATGCGCACTATTGGGCCACACGCACGGAGTAGGGTGTCAGACTCACGACTGCTTTAAAAGCGAGCTTCACGAGCCGGTCCACTTCCCGTATAAAACACATTTCCATAAAATGTTGTGTGTGCTCGAGGCAACGATAAATTCCGATACAAGCGGACTCGCGAGCCGGCTCTGGCCGTAGGCGCGATCCCCGTTCTCGTCCCAAGCTCGTCTGCGCGCACTATTGGGCCACACAGAGAGTAGGGTGTCGTCGGGAATAATCGCGCCATTGGCTTTATAGCGAGCGTCACGGCCGGTCCTCTCGGAACACCGTTTTTCGTCGGA
>NW_027469088.1:815000-832500 GCF_051020765.1 Lasioglossum baleicum | reverse complement strand
GAAATTTTTCCAAGTCCAACCGCCAAGAGTAAACTTTTTTCCTAGCGTTCCCAGACCATTATAAATATTAGATCATTGTATAATAACGCATTCTAACAATAAATATCAAGTATCAAAGCTCTAGGATGAATATTTATCGAATAAACTCAGAATAATGTTCCGGGCGCATTACGAGCAACTCCGACCGAAGCGAAATTTTTCTAAGTCCAACCGCCAAGAGTAAACTTTTTTCCTAGCGTTCCCAGACCATTATAAATATTAGATCATTGTATAATAACGCATTCTAACAATAAATATCAAGTATCAAAGCTTTAGGATGAATATTTATCGAATAAACTCAGAATAATGTTCCGGGCGCATTGCGAGCAACTCCGACCGAGCGAAATTTTTCAAAGTCCAACCGCCAAGAGTAAACTTTTTTCCTAGCGTTCCCAGACCATTATAAATATTAGATCATTGTATAACAACGCATTCTAACAATAAATATCAAGTATCAAAGCTCTAGGATGAATATTTATCGAATAAACTCAGAATAATGTTCCGGGCGCATTGCGAGCAACTCCGACCGAGCGAAATTTTTCTAAGTCCAACCGCCAAGAGTAAACTTTTTTCCTAGCGTTCCCAGACCATTATAAATATTAGATCATTGTATAATAACGCATTCTAACAATAAATATCAAGTATCAAAGCTTTAGGATGAATATTTATCGAATAAACTCAGAATAATGTTCCGGGCGCATTGCGAGCAACTCCGACCGAGCGAAATTTTTCTAAGTCCAACCGCCAAGAGTAAACTTTTTTCCTAGCGTTCCCAGACCATTATAAATATTAGATCATTGTATAATAACGCATTCTAACAATAAATATCAAGTATCAAAGCTTTAGGATGAATATTTATCGAATAAACTCAGAATAATGTTCCGGGCGCATTGCGAGCAACTCCGACCGAGCGAAATTTTTCTAAGTCCAACCGCCAAGAGTAAACTTTTTTCCTAGCGTTCCCAGACCATTATAAATATTAGATCATTGTATAACAACGCATTCTAACAATAAATATCAAGTATCAAAGCTCTAGGATGAATATTTATCGAATAAACTCAGAATAATGTTCCGGGCGCATTGCGAGCAACTCCGACCGAGCGAAATTTTTCTAAGTACAACCGCCAAGAGTAAACTTTTTTCCTAGCGTTCCCAGACCATTATAAATATTAGATCATTGTATAACAACGCATTCTAACAATAAATATCAAGTATCAAAGCTCTAGGATGAATATTTATCGAATAAACTCAGAATAATGTTCCGGGCGCATTGCGAGCAACTCCGACCGAGCGAAATTTTTCTAAGTCCAACCGCCAAGAGTAAACTTTTTTCCTAGCGTTCCCAGACCATTATAAATATTAGATCATTGTATAATAACGCATTCTAACAATAAATATCAAGTATCAAAGCTTTAGGATGAATATTTATCGAATAAACTCAGAATAATGTTCCGGGCGCATTGCGAGCAACTCCGACCGAGCGAAATTTTTCTAAGTCCAACCGCCAAGAGTAAACTTTTTTCCTAGCGTTCCCAGACCATTATAAATATTAGATCATTGTATAATAACGCATTCTAACAATAAATATCAAGTATCAAAGCTTTAGGATGAATATTTATCGAATAAACTCAGAATAATGTTCCGGGCGCATTGCGAGCAACTCCGACCGAGCGAAATTTTTCTAAGTCCAACCGCCATGAGTAAACTTTTTTCCTAGCATTCCCAGACCATTATAAATATTAGATCATTGTATAATAACGCATTCTAACAATAAATATCAAGTATCAAAGCTCTAGGATGAATATTTATCGAATAAACTCAGAATAATGTTCCGGGCGCATTGCGAGCAACTCCGACCGAGCGAAATTTTTCTAAGTCCAACCGCCAAGAGTAAACTTTTTTCCTAGCGTTCCCAGACCATTATAAATATTAGATCATTGTATAATAACGCATTCTAACAATAAATATCAAGTATCAAAGCTTTAGGATGAATATTTATCGAATAAACTCAGAATAATGTTCCGGGCGCATTGCGAGCAACTCCGACCGAGCGAAATTTTTCTAAGTCCAACCGCCAAGAGTAAACTTTTTTCCTAGCGTTCCCAGACCATTATAAATATTAGATCATTGTATAATAACGCATTCTAACAATAAATATCAAGTATCGAAGCTCTAGGATGAATATTTATCGAATAAACTCAGAATAATGTTCCGGGCGCATTGCGAGCAACTCCGACCGAGCGAAATTTTTCAAAGTCCAACCGCCAAGAGTAAACTTTTTTCCTAGCGTTCCCAGACAATTATAAATATTAGATCATCGTGTGGTAAAGCATTTTGAAGACAAATATCAAGTATGAAAGCGCTCGGATGAGTATTTATCGAATAAACTGAGAATAATGTTCGGAGCGCATCGCTTGCTCGGCCGCTCGAACGAATCGTTCGCGCGCCGAGGCGCGTCGTATCGCCGTGCGAAGGAGCTCGAGCGAAATTTTTCTAAGTCCAACCGCCAAGAGTAAACTTTTCTCCCCGAGCTCCCGCACGACTTTAATCGTTATATCTACGCACGATACCACTTGTCATCAATATTTCTCGAGTTTCAAAGCTCTCGGACGCGTATTGCTCCAGTTTTTGTGAAATATTGCTCCGACCGCCAAGAGTAAACTTATCTTTCCGGCTTACTCGGACAATTATAAATATTAGATCATCGTGTGGTAAAGCATTTGGAAGACAAATATCAAGTATGAAAGCGCTCGGATGAGTATTTATCGAATAAACTGAGAATAATGTTCGGAGCGCATCGCTTGCTCGGCCGCTCGAACGAATCGTTCGCGCGCCGAGGCGCGTCGGATCGCCCTGCGAAGGAGCTCGAGCGAAATTTTTCTAAGTCCAACCGCCAAGAGTAAACTTTTCTCCCCGAGCTCTCGCACGAGTTTAATCGTTATATCCACGCACGATACCGCTTGTCATCAATATTTCTCGAGTTTCAATGCTCTCGGACGCGTATTGCTCCAGTTTTTGTGAAATATTGCTCCGACCGCCAAGAGTAAACTTATCTTTCCGGCTTACTCGGACAATTATAAATATTAGATCATCGTGTGGTAAAGCATTTGGAAGACAAATATCAAGTATGAAAGCGCTCGGATGAGTATTTATCGAATAAACTGAGAATAATGTTCGGAGCGCATCGCTTGCTCGGCCGCTCGAACGAATCGTTCGCGCGCCGAGGCGCGTCGTATCGCCGTGCGAAGGAGCTCGAGCGAAATTTTTCTAAGTCCAACCGCCAAGAGTAAACTTTTCTCCCCGAGCTCCCGCACGACTTTAATCGTTATATCTACGCACGATACCGCTTGTCATCAATATTTCTCGAGTTTCAAAGCTCTCGGACGCGTATTGCTCCAGTTTTTGTGAAATATTGCTCCGACCGCCAAGAGTAAACTTATCTTTCCGGCTTACTCGGACAATTATAAATATTAGATCATCGTGTGGTAAAGCATTTGGAAGACAAATATCAAGTATGAAAGCGCTCGGATGAGTATTTATCGAATAAACTGAGAATAATGTTCGGAGCGCATCGCTTGCTCGGCCGCTCGAACGAATCGTTCGCGCGCCGAGGCGCGTCGGATCGCCCTGCGAAGGAGCTCGAGCGAAATTTTTCTAAGTCCAACCGCCAAGAGTAAACTTTTCTCCCCGAGCTCTCGCACGAGTTTAATCGTTATATCCACGCACGATACCGCTTGTCATCAATATTTCTCGAGTTTCAATGCTCTCGGACGCGTATTGCTCGAGTTTTTGAGAAATATTGCTCCGACCGCCAAGAGTAAACTTATCTTTCCGGTTGACTCGGACAATTATAAATATTAGATCATCGTGTGGTAAAGCATTTCGAAGACAAATATCAAGTATGAAAGCGCTCGGGTGAGTATTTATCGAATAAACTGAGAATAATGTTCGGAGCGCATCGCTTGCTCGGCCGCTCGAACGAATCGTTCGCGCGCCGAGGCGCGTCGGATCGCCCTGCGAAGGAGCTCGAGCGAAATTTTTCTAAGTCCAACCGCCAAGAGTAAACTTTTCTCCCCGAGCTCCCGCACGACTTTAATCGTTATATCCACGCACGATACCGCTTGTCATCAATATTTCTTGAGTTTCAAAGCTCTCGGACGCGTATTGCTCCAGTTTTTGAGAAATATTGCTCCGACCGCCAAGAGTAAACTTATCTTTCCGGTTGACTCGGACAATTATAAATATTAGATCATCGTGTGGTAAAGCATTTCGAAGACAAATATCAAGTATGAAAGCGCTCGGGTGAGTATTTATCGAATAAACTGAGAATAATGTTCGGAGCGCATCGCTTGCTCGGCCGCTCGAACGAATCGTTCGCGCGCCGAGGCGCGTCGGATCGCCCTGCGAAGGAGCTCGAGCGCAATTTTTCTAAGTCCAACCGCCAAGAGTAAACTTTTCTCCCCGAGCTCTCGCACGAGTTTAATCGTTATATCCACGCACGATACCGCTTGTCATCAATATTTCTCGAGTTTCAATGCTCTCGGACGCGTATTGCTCCAGTTTTTGTGAAATATTGCTCCGACCGCCAAGAGTAAACTTATCTTTCCGGCTTACTCGGACAATTATAAATATTAGATCATCGTGTGGTAAAGCATTTGGAAGACAAATATCAAGTATGAAAGCGCTCGGATGAGTATTTATCGAATAAACTGAGAATAATGTTCGGAGCGCATCGCTTGCTCGGCCGCTCGAACGAATCGTTCGCGCGCCGAGGCGCGTCGGATCGCCCTGCGAAGGAGCTCGAGCGAAATTTTTCTAAGTCCAACCGCCAAGAGTAAACTTTTCTCCCCGAGCTCCCGCACGACTTTAATCGTTATATCTACGCACGATACCGCTTGTCATCAATATTTCTCGAGTTTCAAAGCTCTCGGACGCGTATTGCTCCAGTTTTTGTGAAATATTGCTCCGACCGCCAAGAGTAAACTTATCTTTCCGGCTTACTCGGACAATTATAAATATTAGATCATCGTGTGGTAAAGCATTTGGAAGACAAATATCAAGTATGAAAGCGCTCGGATGAGTATTTATCGAATAAACTGAGAATAATGATCGGAGCGCATCGCTTGCTCGGCCGCTCGAACGAATCGTTCGCGCGCCGAGGCGCGTCGTATCGCCGTGCGAAGGAGCTCGAGCGAAATTTTTCTAAGTCCAACCGCCAAGAGTAAACTTTTCTCCCCGAGCTCTCGCACGAGTTTAATCGTTATATCCACGCACGATACCGCTTGTCATCAATATTTCTCGAGTTTCAATGCTCTCGGACGCGTATTGCTCGAGTTTTTGAGAAATATTGCTCCGACCGCCAAGAGTAAACTTATCTTTCCGGTTGACTCGGACAATTATAAATATTAGATCATCGTGTGGTAAAGCATTTGGAAGACAAATATCAAGTATGAAAGCGCTCGGATGAGTATTTATCGAATAAACTGAGAATAATGTTCGGAGCGCATCGCTTGCTCGGCCGCTCGAACGAATCGTTCGCGCGCCGAGGCGCGTCGTATCGCCGTGCGAAGGAGCTCGAGCGAAATTTTTCTAAGTCCAACCGCCAAGAGTAAACTTTTCTCCCCGAGCTCCCGCACGACTTTAATCGTTATATCTACGCACGATACCGCTTGTCATCAATATTTCTCGAGTTTCAATGCTCTCGGACGCGTATTGCTCGAGTTTTTGAGAAATATTGCTCCGACCGCCAAGAGTAAACTTATCTTTCCGGCTTACTCGGACAATTATAAATATTAGATCATCGTGTGGTAAAGCATTTGGAAGACAAATATCAAGTATGAAAGCGCTCGGGTGAGTATTTATCGAATAAACTGAGAATAATGTTCGGAGCGCATCGCTTGCTCGGCCGCTCGAACGAATCGTTCGCGCGCCGAGGCGCGTCGGATCGCCCTGCGAAGGAGCTCGAGCGAAATTTTTCTAAGTCCAACCGCCAAGAGTAAACTTTTCTCCCCGAGCTCTCGCACGAGTTTAATCGTTATATCCACGCACGATACCGCTTGTCATCAATATTTCTCGAGTTTCAATGCTCTCGGACGCGTATTGCTCGAGTTTTTGAGAAATATTGCTCCGACCGCCAAGAGTAAACTTATCTTTCCGGTTGACTCGGACAATTATAAATATTAGATCATCGTGTGGTAAAGCATTTCGAAGACAAATATCAAGTATGAAAGCGCTCGGGTGAGTATTTATCGAATAAACTGAGAATAATGTTCGGAGCGCATCGCTTGCTCGGCCGCTCGAACGAATCGTTCGCGCGCCGAGGCGCGTCGGATCGCCCTGCGAAGGAGCTCGAGCGAAATTTTTCTAAGTCCAACCGCCAAGAGTAAACTTTTCTCCCCGAGCTCCCGCACGACTTTAATCGTTATATCCACGCACGATACCGCTTGTCATCAATATTTCTTGAGTTTCAAAGCTCTCGGACGCGTATTGCTCCAGTTTTTGAGAAATATTGCTCCGACCGCCAAGAGTAAACTTATCTTTCCGGTTGACTCGGACAATTATAAATATTAGATCATCGTGTGGTAAAGCATTTCGAAGACAAATATCAAGTATGAAAGCGCTCGGGTGAGTATTTATCGAATAAACTGAGAATAATGTTCGGAGCGCATCGCTTGCTCGGCCGCTCGAACGAATCGTTCGCGCGCCGAGGCGCGTCGGATCGCCCTGCGAAGGAGCTCGAGCGAAATTTTTCTAAGTCCAACCGCCAAGAGTAAACTTTTCTCCCCGAGCTCTCGCACGAGTTTAATCGTTATATCCACGCACGATACCGCTTGTCATCAATATTTCTCGAGTTTCAATGCTCTCGGACGCGTATTGCTCCAGTTTTTGTGAAATATTGCTCCGACCGCCAAGAGTAAACTTATCTTTCCGGCTTACTCGGACAATTATAAATATTAGATCATCGTGTGGTAAAGCATTTGGAAGACAAATATCAAGTATGAAAGCGCTCGGATGAGTATTTATCGAATAAACTGAGAATAATGTTCGGAGCGCATCGCTTGCTCGGCCGCTCGAACGAATCGTTCGCGCGCCGAGGCGCGTCGGATCGCCCTGCGAAGGAGCTCGAGCGAAATTTTTCTAAGTCCAACCGCCAAGAGTAAACTTTTCTCCCCGAGCTCCCGCACGACTTTAATCGTTATATCTACGCACGATACCGCTTGTCATCAATATTTCTCGAGTTTCAAAGCTCTCGGACGCGTATTGCTCCAGTTTTTGTGAAATATTGCTCCGACCGCCAAGAGTAAACTTATCTTTCCGGCTTACTCGGACAATTATAAATATTAGATCATCGTGTGGTAAAGCATTTGGAAGACAAATATCAAGTATGAAAGCGCTCGGATGAGTATTTATCGAATAAACTGAGAATAATGTTCGGAGCGCATCGCTTGCTCGGCCGCTCGAACGAATCGTTCGCGCGCCGAGGCGCGTCGTATCGCCGTGCGAAGGAGCTCGAGCGAAATTTTTCTAAGTCCAACCGCCAAGAGTAAACTTTTCTCCCCGAGCTCTCGCACGAGTTTAATCGTTATATCCACGCACGATACCGCTTGTCATCAATATTTCTCGAGTTTCAATGCTCTCGGACGCGTATTGCTCGAGTTTTTGAGAAATATTGCTCCGACCGCCAAGAGTAAACTTATCTTTCCGGTTGACTCGGACAATTATAAATATTAGATCATCGTGTGGTAAAGCATTTGGAAGACAAATATCAAGTATGAAAGCGCTCGGATGAGTATTTATCGAATAAACTGAGAATAATGTTCGGAGCGCATCGCTTGCTCGGCCGCTCGAACGAATCGTTCGCGCGCCGAGGCGCGTCGTATCGCCGTGCGAAGGAGCTCGAGCGAAATTTTTCTAAGTCCAACCGCCAAGAGTAAACTTTTCTCCCCGAGCTCCCGCACGACTTTAATCGTTATATCTACGCACGATACCGCTTGTCATCAATATTTCTCGAGTTTCAATGCTCTCGGACGCGTATTGCTCGAGTTTTTGAGAAATATTGCTCCGACCGCCAAGAGTAAACTTATCTTTCCGGCTTACTCGGACAATTATAAATATTAGATCATCGTGTGGTAAAGCATTTCGAAGACAAATATCAAGTATGAAAGCGCTCGGGTGAGTATTTATCGAATAAACTGAGAATAATGTTCGGAGCGCATCGCTTGCTCGGCCGCTCGAACGAATCGTTCGCGCGCCGAGGCGCGTCGGATCGCCCTGCGAAGGAGCTCGAGCGAAATTTTTCTAAGTCCAACCGCCAAGAGTAAACTTTTCTCCCCGAGCTCTCGCACGAGTTTAATCGTTATATCCACGCACGATACCGCTTGTCATCAATATTTCTCGAGTTTCAATGCTCTCGGACGCGTATTGCTCCAGTTTTTGTGAAATATTGCTCCGACCGCCAAGAGTAAACTTATCTTTCCGGCTTACTCGGACAATTATAAATATTAGATCATCGTGTGGTAAAGCATTTGGAAGACAAATATCAAGTATGAAAGCGCTCGGATGAGTATTTATCGAATAAACTGAGAATAATGTTCGGAGCGCATAGTTTGCTCGGCCGCTCGAACGAATCGTTCGCGCGCCGAGGCGCGTCGGATCGCCCTGCGAAGGAGCTCGAGCGAAATTTTTCTAAGTCCAACCGCCAAGAGTAAACTTTTTTCCTAGCGTTCCCAGACCATTATAAATATTAGATCATTGTATAATAACGCATTCTAACAATAAATATCAAGTATCAAAGCTCTAGGATGAATATTTATCGAATAAACTCAGAATAATGTTCCGGGCGCATTGCGAGCAACTCCGACCGAACGAAATTTTTCTAAGTCCAACCGCCAAGAGTAAACTTTTTTCCTAGCGTTCCCAGACCATTATAAATATTAGATCATTGTATAATAACGCATTCTAACAATAAATATCAAGTATCAAAGCTCTAGGATGAATATTTATCGAATAAACTCAGAATAATGTTCCGGGCGCATTGCGAGCAACTCCGACCGAAGCGAAATTTTTCTAAGTCCAACCGCCAAGAGTAAACTTTTTTCCTAGCGTTCCCAGACAATTATAAATATTAGATCACCGTGTGGTAAAGCATTTCGAAGACAAATATCAAGTATGAAAGCGCTCGGATGAGTATTTATCGAATAAACTGAGAATAATGTTCGGAGCGCATAGTTTGCTCGGCCGCTCGAACGAATCGTTCGCGCGCCGAGGCGCGTCGGATCGCCCTGCGAAGGAGCTCGAGCGAAATTTTTCTAAGTCCAACCGCCAAGAGTAAACTTTTCTCCCCGAGCTCCCGCACGACTTTAATCGTTATATCCACGCACGATACCGCTTGTCATCAATATTTCTTGAGTTTCAAAGCTCTCGGACGCGTATTGCTCCAGTTTTTGAGAAATATTGCTCCGACCGCCAAGAGTAAACTTATCTTTCCGGTTGACTCGGACAATTATAAATATTAGATCATCGTGTGGTAAAGCATTTCGAAGACAAATATCAAGTATGAAAGCGCTCGGGTGAGTATTTATCGAATAAACTGAGAATAATGTTCGGAGCGCATCGCTTGCTCGGCCGCTCGAACGAATCGTTCGCGCGCCGAGGCGCGTCGGATCGCCCTGCGAAGGAGCTCGAGCGAAATTTTTCTAAGTCCAACCGCCAAGAGTAAACTTTTCTCCCCGAGCTCTCGCACGAGTTTAATCGTTATATCCACGCACGATACCGCTTGTCATCAATATTTCTCGAGTTTCAATGCTCTCGGACGCGTATTGCTCCAGTTTTTGTGAAATATTGCTCCGACCGCCAAGAGTAAACTTATCTTTCCGGCTTACTCGGACAATTATAAATATTAGATCATCGTGTGGTAAAGCATTTGGAAGACAAATATCAAGTATGAAAGCGCTCGGATGAGTATTTATCGAATAAACTGAGAATAATGTTCGGAGCGCATCGCTTGCTCGGCCGCTCGAACGAATCGTTCGCGCGCCGAGGCGCGTCGGATCGCCCTGCGAAGGAGCTCGAGCGAAATTTTTCTAAGTCCAACCGCCAAGAGTAAACTTTTCTCCCCGAGCTCCCGCACGACTTTAATCGTTATATCTACGCACGATACCGCTTGTCATCAATATTTCTCGAGTTTCAAAGCTCTCGGACGCGTATTGCTCCAGTTTTTGTGAAATATTGCTCCGACCGCCAAGAGTAAACTTATCTTTCCGGCTTACTCGGACAATTATAAATATTAGATCATCGTGTGGTAAAGCATTTGGAAGACAAATATCAAGTATGAAAGCGCTCGGATGAGTATTTATCGAATAAACTGAGAATAATGTTCGGAGCGCATCGCTTGCTCGGCCGCTCGAACGAATCGTTCGCGCGCCGAGGCGCGTCGTATCGCCGTGCGAAGGAGCTCGAGCGAAATTTTTCTAAGTCCAACCGCCAAGAGTAAACTTTTCTCCCCGAGCTCTCGCACGAGTTTAATCGTTATATCCACGCACGATACCGCTTGTCATCAATATTTCTCGAGTTTCAATGCTCTCGGACGCGTATTGCTCGAGTTTTTGAGAAATATTGCTCCGACCGCCAAGAGTAAACTTATCTTTCCGGTTGACTCGGACAATTATAAATATTAGATCATCGTGTGGTAAAGCATTTGGAAGACAAATATCAAGTATGAAAGCGCTCGGATGAGTATTTATCGAATAAACTGAGAATAATGTTCGGAGCGCATCGCTTGCTCGGCCGCTCGAACGAATCGTTCGCGCGCCGAGGCGCGTCGTATCGCCGTGCGAAGGAGCTCGAGCGAAATTTTTCTAAGTCCAACCGCCAAGAGTAAACTTTTCTCCCCGAGCTCCCGCACGACTTTAATCGTTATATCTACGCACGATACCGCTTGTCATCAATATTTCTCGAGTTTCAATGCTCTCGGACGCGTATTGCTCGAGTTTTTGAGAAATATTGCTCCGACCGCCAAGAGTAAACTTATCTTTCCGGCTTACTCGGACAATTATAAATATTAGATCATCGTGTGGTAAAGCATTTCGAAGACAAATATCAAGTATGAAAGCGCTCGGGTGAGTATTTATCGAATAAACTGAGAATAATGTTCGGAGCGCATCGCTTGCTCGGCCGCTCGAACGAATCGTTCGCGCGCCGAGGCGCGTCGGATCGCCCTGCGAAGGAGCTCGAGCGAAATTTTTCTAAGTCCAACCGCCAAGAGTAAACTTTTCTCCCCGAGCTCTCGCACGAGTTTAATCGTTATATCCACGCACGATACCGCTTGTCATCAATATTTCTCGAGTTTCAATGCTCTCGGACGCGTATTGCTCCAGTTTTTGTGAAATATTGCTCCGACCGCCAAGAGTAAACTTATCTTTCCGGCTTACTCGGACAATTATAAATATTAGATCATCGTGTGGTAAAGCATTTGGAAGACAAATATCAAGTATGAAAGCGCTCGGATGAGTATTTATCGAATAAACTGAGAATAATGTTCGGAGCGCATAGTTTGCTCGGCCGCTCGAACGAATCGTTCGCGCGCCGAGGCGCGTCGGATCGCCCTGCGAAGGAGCTCGAGCGAAATTTTTCTAAGTCCAACCGCCAAGAGTAAACTTTTTTCCTAGCGTTCCCAGACCATTATAAATATTAGATCATTGTATAATAACGCATTCTAACAATAAATATCAAGTATCAAAGCTCTAGGATGAATATTTATCGAATAAACTCAGAATAATGTTCCGGGCGCATTGCGAGCAACTCCGACCGAACGAAATTTTTCTAAGTCCAACCGCCAAGAGTAAACTTTTTTCCTAGCGTTCCCAGACCATTATAAATATTAGATCATTGTATAATAACGCATTCTAACAATAAATATCAAGTATCAAAGCTCTAGGATGAATATTTATCGAATAAACTCAGAATAATGTTCCGGGCGCATTGCGAGCAACTCCGACCGAAGCGAAATTTTTCTAAGTCCAACCGCCAAGAGTAAACTTTTTTCCTAGCGTTCCCAGACCATTATAAATATTAGATCATTGTATAATAACGCATTCTAACAATAAATATCAAGTATCAAAGCTCTAGGATGAATATTTATCGAATAAACTCAGAATAATGTTCCGGGCGCATTGCGAGCAACTCCGACCGAACGAAATTTTTCTAAGTCCAACCGCCAAGAGTAAACTTTTTTCCTAGCGTTCCCAGACCATTATAAATATTAGATCATTGTATAATAACGCATTCTAACAATAAATATCAAGTATCAAAGCTCTAGGATGAATATTTATCGAATAAACTCAGAATAATGTTCCGGGCGCATTGCGAGCAACTCCGACCGAAGCGAAATTTTTCTAAGTCCAACCGCCAAGAGTAAACTTTTTTCCTAGCGTTCCCAGACAATTATAAATATTAGATCACCGTGTGGTAAAGCATTTCGAAGACAAATATCAAGTATGAAAGCGCTCGGATGAGTATTTATCGAATAAACTGAGAATAATGTTCGGAGCGCATAGTTTGCTCGGCCGCTCGAACGAATCGTTCGCGCGCCGAGGCGCGTCGGATCGCCCTGCGAAGGAGCTCGAGCGAAATTTTTCTAAGTCCAACCGCCAAGAGTAAACTTTTCTCCCCGAGCTCCCGCACGACTTTAATCGTTATATCCACGCACGATACCGCTTGTCATCAATATTTCTTGAGTTTCAAAGCTCTCGGACGCGTATTGCTCCAGTTTTTGAGAAATATTGCTCCGACCGCCAAGAGTAAACTTATCTTTCCGGTTGACTCGGACAATTATAAATATTAGATCATCGTGTGGTAAAGCATTTCGAAGACAAATATCAAGTATGAAAGCGCTCGGGTGAGTATTTATCGAATAAACTGAGAATAATGTTCGGAGCGCATCGCTTGCTCGGCCGCTCGAACGAATCGTTCGCGCGCCGAGGCGCGTCGGATCGCCCTGCGAAGGAGCTCGAGCGAAATTTTTCTAAGTCCAACCGCCAAGAGTAAACTTTTCTCCCCGAGCTCTCGCACGAGTTTAATCGTTATATCCACGCACGATACCGCTTGTCATCAATATTTCTCGAGTTTCAATGCTCTCGGACGCGTATTGCTCCAGTTTTTGTGAAATATTGCTCCGACCGCCAAGAGTAAACTTATCTTTCCGGCTTACTCGGACAATTATAAATATTAGATCATCGTGTGGTAAAGCATTTGGAAGACAAATATCAAGTATGAAAGCGCTCGGATGAGTATTTATCGAATAAACTGAGAATAATGTTCGGAGCGCATCGCTTGCTCGGCCGCTCGAACGAATCGTTCGCGCGCCGAGGCGCGTCGGATCGCCCTGCGAAGGAGCTCGAGCGAAATTTTTCTAAGTCCAACCGCCAAGAGTAAACTTTTCTCCCCGAGCTCCCGCACGACTTTAATCGTTATATCTACGCACGATACCGCTTGTCATCAATATTTCTCGAGTTTCAAAGCTCTCGGACGCGTATTGCTCCAGTTTTTGTGAAATATTGCTCCGACCGCCAAGAGTAAACTTATCTTTCCGGCTTACTCGGACAATTATAAATATTAGATCATCGTGTGGTAAAGCATTTGGAAGACAAATATCAAGTATGAAAGCGCTCGGATGAGTATTTATCGAATAAACTGAGAATAATGTTCGGAGCGCATCGCTTGCTCGGCCGCTCGAACGAATCGTTCGCGCGCCGAGGCGCGTCGTATCGCCGTGCGAAGGAGCTCGAGCGAAATTTTTCTAAGTCCAACCGCCAAGAGTAAACTTTTCTCCCCGAGCTCTCGCACGAGTTTAATCGTTATATCCACGCACGATACCGCTTGTCATCAATATTTCTCGAGTTTCAATGCTCTCGGACGCGTATTGCTCGAGTTTTTGAGAAATATTGCTCCGACCGCCAAGAGTAAACTTATCTTTCCGGTTGACTCGGACAATTATAAATATTAGATCATCGTGTGGTAAAGCATTTGGAAGACAAATATCAAGTATGAAAGCGCTCGGATGAGTATTTATCGAATAAACTGAGAATAATGTTCGGAGCGCATCGCTTGCTCGGCCGCTCGAACGAATCGTTCGCGCGCCGAGGCGCGTCGTATCGCCGTGCGAAGGAGCTCGAGCGAAATTTTTCTAAGTCCAACCGCCAAGAGTAAACTTTTCTCCCCGAGCTCCCGCACGACTTTAATCGTTATATCTACGCACGATACCGCTTGTCATCAATATTTCTCGAGTTTCAATGCTCTCGGACGCGTATTGCTCGAGTTTTTGAGAAATATTGCTCCGACCGCCAAGAGTAAACTTATCTTTCCGGCTTACTCGGACAATTATAAATATTAGATCATCGTGTGGTAAAGCATTTCGAAGACAAATATCAAGTATGAAAGCGCTCGGGTGAGTATTTATCGAATAAACTGAGAATAATGTTCGGAGCGCATCGCTTGCTCGGCCGCTCGAACGAATCGTTCGCGCGCCGAGGCGCGTCGGATCGCCCTGCGAAGGAGCTCGAGCGAAATTTTTCTAAGTCCAACCGCCAAGAGTAAACTTTTCTCCCCGAGCTCTCGCACGAGTTTAATCGTTATATCCACGCACGATACCGCTTGTCATCAATATTTCTCGAGTTTCAATGCTCTCGGACGCGTATTGCTCCAGTTTTTGTGAAATATTGCTCCGACCGCCAAGAGTAAACTTATCTTTCCGGCTTACTCGGACAATTATAAATATTAGATCATCGTGTGGTAAAGCATTTGGAAGACAAATATCAAGTATGAAAGCGCTCGGATGAGTATTTATCGAATAAACTGAGAATAATGTTCGGAGCGCATAGTTTGCTCGGCCGCTCGAACGAATCGTTCGCGCGCCGAGGCGCGTCGGATCGCCCTGCGAAGGAGCTCGAGCGAAATTTTTCTAAGTCCAACCGCCAAGAGTAAACTTTTTTCCTAGCGTTCCCAGACCATTATAAATATTAGATCATTGTATAATAACGCATTCTAACAATAAATATCAAGTATCAAAGCTCTAGGATGAATATTTATCGAATAAACTCAGAATAATGTTCCGGGCGCATTGCGAGCAACTCCGACCGAACGAAATTTTTCTAAGTCCAACCGCCAAGAGTAAACTTTTTTCCTAGCGTTCCCAGACCATTATAAATATTAGATCATTGTATAATAACGCATTCTAACAATAAATATCAAGTATCAAAGCTCTAGGATGAATATTTATCGAATAAACTCAGAATAATGTTCCGGGCGCATTGCGAGCAACTCCGACCGAAGCGAAATTTTTCTAAGTCCAACCGCCAAGAGTAAACTTTTTTCCTAGCGTTCCCAGACAATTATAAATATTAGATCACCGTGTGGTAAAGCATTTCGAAGACAAATATCAAGTATGAAAGCGCTCGGATGAGTATTTATCGAATAAACTGAGAATAATGTTCGGAGCGCATAGTTTGCTCGGCCGCTCGAACGAATCGTTCGCGCGCCGAGGCGCGTCGGATCGCCCTGCGAAGGAGCTCGAGCGAAATTTTTCTAAGTCCAACCGCCAAGAGTAAACTTTTCTCCCCGAGCTCCCGCACGACTTTAATCGTTATATCCACGCACGATACCGCTTGTCATCAATATTTCTCGAGTTTCAATGCTCTCGGACGCGTATTGCTCGAGTTTTTGAGAAATATTGCTCCGACCGCCAAGAGTAAACTTATCTTTCCGGCTTACTCGGACAATTATAAATATTAGATCATCGTGTGGTAAAGCATTTCGAAGACAAATATCAAGTATGAAAGCGCTCGGATGAGTATTTATCGAATAAACTGAGAATAATGTTCGGAGCGCATAGTTTGCTCGGCCGCTCGAACGAATCGTTCGCGCGCCGAGGCGCGTCGGATCGCCCTGCGAAGGAGCTCGAGCGAAATTTTTCTAAGTCCAACCGCCAAGAGTAAACTTTTTTCCTAGCGTTCCCAGACCATTATAAATATTAGATCATTGTATAATAACGCATTCTAACAATAAATATCAAGTATCAAAGCTCTAGGATGAATATTTATCGAATAAACTCAGAATAATGTTCCGGGCGCATTGCGAGCAACTCCGACCGAACGAAATTTTTCTAAGTCCAACCGCCAAGAGTAAACTTTTTTCCTAGCGTTCCCAGACCATTATAAATATTAGATCATTGTATAATAACGCATTCTAACAATAAATATCAAGTATCAAAGCTCTAGGATGAATATTTATCGAATAAACTCAGAATAATGTTCCGGGCGCATTGCGAGCAACTCCGACCGAAGCGAAATTTTTCTAAGTCCAACCGCCAAGAGTAAACTTTTTTCCTAGCGTTCCCAGACAATTATAAATATTAGATCACCGTGTGGTAAAGCATTTCGAAGACAAATATCAAGTATGAAAGCGCTCGGATGAGTATTTATCGAATAAACTGAGAATAATGTTCGGAGCGCATAGTTTGCTCGGCCGCTCGAACGAATCGTTCGCGCGCCGAGGCGCGTCGGATCGCCCTGCGAAGGAGCTCGAGCGAAATTTTTCTAAGTCCAACCGCCAAGAGTAAACTTTTCTCCCCGAGCTCCCGCACGACTTTAATCGTTATATCCACGCACGATACCGCTTGTCATCAATATTTCTCGAGTTTCAATGCTCTCGGACGCGTATTGCTCGAGTTTTTGAGAAATATTGCTCCGACCGCCAAGAGTAAACTTATCTTTCCGGCTTACTCGGACAATTATAAATATTAGATCATCGTGTGGTAAAGCATTTCGAAGACAAATATCAAGTATGAAAGCGCTCGGATGAGTATTTATCGAGTTATTGAGAAATAATTTTCCGAGTTATATTTCGACGTGTACTAATCGTGTTCTATCGGTCGTGCGGGTAAACGGCGGGAGTCAGTTTTGGTCTGTACTGTTAGCTAGATCGTCCCCGGATATGTTTGCGATGCGCGTGTTTGGATTAACGAGTTTCCCTCTGTCCCTACCTTTTTTTTCGTTCAAACCATGTCTGTGGATTTGTGCGGATATTGAGATGCCGGTTTTGGGCCATTTAATTGTCAATAAAACAACATGTAATTGTTTGAAATAATACACTATGTTCATATTGTATTATTCGTATCTTATTAATAAAATAAAAAATTTATATTTTAATTTTTTACTTTTAAATCACATGTATTATTTTCAGGTGGCATTCGTATGGGATAATTGGTTATTTCAGCTACATTGTTCTAATAATATAAGGAATATGCTGCTAGAACTCCGGCAATACGCTGCTAGAAGATGAAGCAGTACGGCGCTACAACATGAAGGTATACGCCGCTGGAACTCTGGAAATGGGCCGCTGTAACTGAAAGCAGTACGCTGCTGTAAATAAGGCAATACGCCGCTGTAAATAAGGCAATACGCCGCTG
>NW_027469088.1:800000-810000 GCF_051020765.1 Lasioglossum baleicum | reverse complement strand
TTCAGAGTATAATTGTGGTTTGGAGGCCGAAGCTTCCTCGCCACTACTCTGTTTCGTTTCTGCGATTCTGTCTATCTTTGCAGATAGTTCGTTGAATTTGTCCCTCCAAGTGATTTCATGGGATTTCTCTAGCTCAAGGAGTTTCTCCTTGAGCTCTTTGTTCTCTTGTTCTAGGGCATCCATTCCCTCGTTACGCTTTTTCAGTGTATGGTTTTCTTTGGTGAGAGCACTGGCCCTCATCAGGCTCTCTTGGTATTTTATTTTGGTCTCTTTTCTATCGTCTCTAATCCTTCTCGCACTATTCAGGATAAAGCCTAGATCAATGGCCTGATTTAGTAATGCACTATTTATTGACTCAAATTCCGGAATCAATGAATCGGGTATCATTATGTCGTTTAATATAAGGAAATTTCGCATTTCCATGTGCAGGTGCTTGAGTTTATAGTGATCTATGAGGTCTTCGTCCTCATCCTCAGCCTGCTGCTCCTTTTGTACTTTCTTTGGTTGCAACTCAGATTGACTGTCTGAGTCGCTGGAACGATCTTGCTTGTTCCTCTTCTTTTTCCCTTTTGTATTTGTTTCTTGAGCCTGCTGTAGTGTTTGGTCAGAACGCAGCTGCTCAGTGTTGCTCTCAAACTCCATTTCTGAGTTGTTTTCATTTTCGGAGATGTACTCGGACTCAGAGTCCAAGTTCTCCGGTGCTATGGTCGGTTCCCTTACAACCTCTTTCTCTTTTCTCACCTCCTTTTTTCCCCCGGCTTTCGTTACCTTCTCTCCACCTTCCGTCTTTTTGTTTGTTTTTTGTTTTTGGTTTTTAGATTTGTTCGAATTATTCATAGCTGTTCCCACGAGTCGGGACGAAAAAACAGTCACTCCCCGGGTGACGCCCTTTCCAGGGAGAAGGCTTGTACAACAGGGTTTGCCTGATTCCTGAGGTTAGCCACTAGGCGATCAATGCTCCCATCGATCATCGACGTTCGTGCAAGGAACGTCGACCCTCTTTCACCGCGGTCTCCGGCTTAGAGGTCGGGATTTGTTTAGGGGTTTTTCTCCCCGCGGTCCGACACACAGTTAAGGTAAGACCCTCGGTCTCACTCCCGTGACGTACCACCGGGTTACGCTCCGGTGGGTCGTTGCCACGGCGAGGAGTTTTCCGATTTTGCGAGTGCCACGGTGATCGCAAGCGATCACTCACGTAAGAGCACTTCCAACCAGAGCCCCGTTAGTCACCCGGGGGTGTCCAGGTCCTACCACTTGGAGGAGGGGTTGGCGCACCAGGGAATAAAACCCTGGACCTTCTAGGACCCAGTAGATAGGGACAGAGGGAATCTCGTTAATCCATTCATGCGCGTCACTAATTAGATGACGAGGCATTTGGCTAAAACCTGTACAAACTGCTTTTAGACAGCCGTAGACTTCCGGGGCTTAGCCTCCCCGTGAGGCGAGATAAAAATACTTACAAACATACAACCGGGAATGGATTAACCCGAGGCTTACTTTCTAGGCCACTGCCAAAGGACCTGCCTCGGCACTTGGAAAAATTAGTAACGGGGACCCTTTCGGGAGGCGATCTTGGTCTTGCGCCAAAGGCGCGCGTCCAGGGAAAACCACGTGGAGGTGTCGCCCCGGATTCTATGTCCGTGTCCATAGAATCCGCCCCGCGCCTCGCTGCACAATAGTACGAGCAGAGACTCGCACCGTTCGGTGTAAAGGCCGAAACGGGCTAAATTCTTTCAGCTGGCAGCTGCTTCGTCATATAGTCCGGAGACTAAGATAATCAAATAAATAAAATAAATAAATATTTTAAGGCATGTGCCGTGTCAGTTTCCTTAGAATCTCGACCGAAGTCGCGTCTTTTTAATAAATAAGACAACACCAACACGTAGAGTATAAAGTCATTATTAAAGTCATTACAACCTTATGTGGTCATAGTCAAGGAAGGCGTTCCCGATCTCGATGGACGATCGGAGGGCGATCATTGCTACTGTAATTATTTCTCCTTTGTTAAACCCTAGGGTCTTAAGATTTCTTACCGTGCCCGCAGGCACAGCACCTCTGCAGCCTACTACTATTGGCAGTACTTCTGCCGTTTCACAGTTTAGATTCTTCTTCAATAGTTCTGCGGTTTCCTTGTATTTATCAATTTTATCTTTGCGTGCTTTTCGGAGGTTGTCCTTATCTTCATAGCGCACCGTCACGTCCACTACGAATAATCGGCCTTCCTGGTCTTTGATCACCAGATCAGGCTTCTTCAACTCTCCGTTAACGTTGACCGACGGTTCAACGAAAACCGCAGACTTCTTGGCTGCTTTCTCTTCAATCATTTTTGATATTTCATTGTGTCTATTGATCCTCGCGGGCTTTGTGTGGATGCAATTGCCCAGTATGTGCCCTAGGGTTTCTGCCTGGATTTTGCATCTTCGGCACTGGGGATCTATTTCCCTTCTCGCTCTTCGTAGTGCTACTTTCGTGCCGAAGGTATTAGTTCGCAGCTTGAGTGCGTCCAGATACCTTGATGGCTTAAGGAGTGTAGGCCTATACAGCCAGGCATTGCCGTGTTTATCGTCCACGAAGTCATAGACTCCGTGGCCCTGGGAGACAAGTTGTCCCCATTCTTCGTGGCATTTCCTCTTTAGACTCCAGCGTTTATTTTCTATGCCGTCATCCGTTACTGGCCACTGGAGACCTACCGATCTGGCATACTTTTCAAGTATGTCGATCTGTTTTCTGTAGGCCTCTCTCACCGCCCCATCATCACTATTCATCATCCGGAGGCCGTTTCTTAGTTTCGCGATGCGGACTATGTCCGCAATCTTTTGGACCCCCAGGCCTCCGTTTCTCTTACCAGTATAAATAATACCATCGGTGGTCGATGGATGGAGGTGAAGTATTTTCTTTATGATTTGCTTCACCTCTTGGTCCAGTTCCTCTAATAAGTTAAGGGGCGGCGGATTGGCGACCAGTAAATGAATGTATTTTGGCAGCAAGTGTACTCTGATTAATTCAATCTTTTGGTGGGGCTTTAGCCCCATCCTATCAATATTCCTTGCTGCCTTTAAAATTTGGTTAATTTCTGCACGCTGCAGTCCTTTCCATGGCCCGACCGTGACCCCTAGATACTTAATCGTATCGTCCGGCTGAGATGCGGGTATCTTTTGATCCCCTAGTCCCAACTCGGGGTCTTTCAAATGCCACGTTTTGTTTTTGCGGACGATTTGGAATGTCGCGCACTTGTCGGCTTGTATATTCATGCCCAGTTCGTTTAGGTAGCTATTAAGCTTGCCTAGCTGTCTTTTGGCCTCTTTTGCGGTTTTGGCGACCAGCGTCATATCGTCCGCAAAAGATAGAATGGAGACATTCTCGTCTCCCATTCTTACGCCCTCCGTCGTCTTATCAATGTTCTCGATTATGGGATCTATAATTGTGTTGAATAGTAGTGGCGAGAGCGGGTCTCCCTGCTTTACGCCTCTACTCAATTTTATCTTGATCCCTTGGTCTCCCGTCTTTATTTCCGTCCAGCAATTTTCGTACATGCCCTCTATGTACTGGGTGACGGCTTGCGGAAGACCTTTTTTCCCCAGCCCATCTCCTATAGCCTTGTGGGGAACCGTGTCAAAGGCCTTGGAGATGTCGACTATTGTTACCACTCCACCTGTGGTTTCCTTCATGTCTTTTATAATTCTTTCCAGTACGGAAATATTATATTTACACCCATCCTCTTTGGTGAAGCCTTTCTGCCTTGGGCTGTTCTCTATTACTTTCCGCAGTCGGATGTCAATCATTGCAGAGTAAACTCTGCTAAGCAACGACCCGATCGTAATCGGCCGCCAATTCTTGGCGTCCTTTGTGCATTTGCCTTGCTTCGGTATGAGGGTCGTTCTGTTCAACTTCCATTGAGTTGGATATGTTTGGAACAGCATTAGTAGATTGTAGTACTTTCGCAATACATGAAGGAATCCTGCTTTCCTTAAATGAGCTTTCTTAATGCCATCCACTCCGACCGCTGTATCGTTCTTAATTCGCTTCATCTTTTCTATCATCTCGTCCATGGTTATGGGCTTCCATACTGTGGCCATGGGAGTGATTATCCTCGGTCCCCTACCGAGTTTAGGTATGCCGGTACTGGGGCCATTCGTGCCCCATAGGCTGTTATACAGCTTTTCGATTTCTGCTCTTTCCGGCAATTTTACCTCCTTTCTCTTTTCTAACTTTTCTCCTGCGACCGCCATTTCTACCAGCTTTCTTGGACATTTATTGTACAAGTCCTGGTATCTAGAGTATAAATACTTCTGATATCGGGTGCGGTCGCTTTCCCTCGTCCTATTTCCTCTGTCTCCTCTATTTCTTCCTCTTCCACTTTCGTTTTCAGGCCGAATGGCCTCTTTTGTTCTTTCCACCATAACGTCCAAGATACGTTCGGTGTCGAGAGGTTCTAAGACCTCTCTTGTGGCCAACTCCATGATCGTGTTTTCGATGTCTTTCATATCGTGATCATCCCTCAGTGGGTTGGCCCTTATCGCATCCCTGAGTCTGTTTTTCCAGACATCAGGTTCCTCTTGAACTGCGATATTTTCCTCTTCCACTTCTTGATCCTCGGTCGGCGGTTCCTCTGCTGGGTCCGCCTCCGAGCTAATCTCCTCCTCTACCGTTTCTACCCTCTGAGTGGGGAACAAGTTCCTCCTCTTATCCGATATTTGCTTGTTGGTCTTAGTCGTGAGGATTTCTGCTATCTTTTTGTTCGGATACCTTTCGTTTTTGAACATTTCATTTAGTCGGACGAGTAGTCGTGTTTCTACGTCCGTCCAAACCGAAGATGCTCGGTTGGCTGGCCTAGGTCTTTCTGCTTCCATCGTCCTCTTATCGTTCCTCTCGACTGGGTGCATATGTCTCTCGTGTTGAGATAGACCTCTCTGTGTTCCGAAGGCAGCCCTGCAGATATGGCATCGGAATTCTCCTTCTTCTTCCGACTCTTCTTCCGACTCTTCTTCCGATTCTTCATCGGCTGGTGTTCTGCTCTTACATTTTGCGATATGGCATCTGCATCCATGTAGCTTACCGAATATTCTGGAGCATTGCACACATCTCCAGCCGATCTTGCTATCTGGGTGACTCTCTAGGTGTTTTTTGAGGTCCCCTATCTGCAGGAACTGTCTGTTCGCGGAACACAGGCCACATTTTGTTACCCCACTCAGGGGTACATCCACCAGTAAATCAAACTCATGTCCAGGTTCATTGCCATGGTCATAGCCGGTGGCCCTCCTGTCTATTGTCATAGAGGACCCAGGGCCGGGATCCCCTACGTCCGAGGCTTCGTTGTTAGTTGTGTCCGTTTCGTTTATTTGTGAAATTGTGTTTCCTTAACAGCAAAGCCAATTCCTTTTGCCAGTTCGTTGTCCTATGTCATGCCATGTCGTTACCAAATTCCAATCCGTAAGGCGAAGAGACCTACTGCTGACAGACCCGCTCCCTCTTACTCTCAGTTTTTGGTACTTCGCGGTCTTTTGACCAGCACTCAGTGCTTCGTTACACCTCCTTTCTTCCACTTTGTTTGAAAACTTCATTAGTTAATTAGGGCACTTATGTACCCGCGCCTGTCTGCCAGCCTAGGTCCCTCCGCCCCGCCACTACCGACTTAGTTCCCACGTCATATCAGTGGTATCCAGCGGGGCCTCGAGGAGGCGCGTGTAGTGACTTGGGAGCGAGAGGCTATGTGTTCGCATCATCTACCCCGAGTAACTATCAAATCCACCATTGACTCGTCTCATTGGAAAGCCGAACGAGTTGCCTTGAGCTGTACGGTGATGCCAGTGTGCGAGGGGAGAAAGTGGCCTGCGGCTAGGGCTCCGTCAGGTCTTCGGACTTACGCTCTCAGCAGCGTGTAGCTTCACGCCGCCAAGTACAAGACGTCTCGTTTCACGAAGGCGGCGTGTAGCCTTGCCCCAATGGCTTGGATACACGCGCGGTCGTGTCACTAACCGCCGAGTACTGACGGCGTGTTGCTTTGAAACGGGTTACAGCAAAAAACTGCACCTCTTGAAATAGCCTCAAAGGCAAATAAAAATCGATTGACGCGGTGTACAGTACGTCGTACACAACACGCCAACCGAAATTCATCCGGTCCGCCAGCGGATGTTATCACTACTCACCACTCGCACTGGTGTTCTCTATGCTGGTCATCAGCAGCTGTTATGGCGAACAAATGGTCTGAACCCTTGGTGGATTAACTCTTCATCTTGGATACTAGACCGGGCAAGCCCGGCCCGACACCTCAGCGATGAGAGTTCTCACCTCTCTTCCGGATTAAATCCGGTATGATGGCTACGAGGCCCCACAGCTCAAGTTCCCAGGCCTCTACCATCGTATCGAATATAAAGCTTAAGAGAGTCATAGTTACTCCCGCCGTTTACCCGCGCTTTTTTGAATTTCTTCACGTTGACATTCAGAGCACTGGGCAGAAATCACATTGCGTCAACACCCGTGGGGGCCATCGCAATGCTTTGTTTTAATTAGACAGTCGGATTCCCCTAGTCCGTGCCAGTTCTGAGCTGAGCGTTGAATGGCGGCCGAAGAGGACGATCGTTCTAGACGAAAGCCTCGCAGCAAGGAAGATCCGCGGGAGGCCAAGGCACGGGACCGAGCTCGGATTCCCATCAATGTGTTCACCTCGCCCAGGCCCGGCACGTCAGCCAGACCCGCTTCCCGACCAAGCCCGACACGCCCCGCTCCTCAGAGCCAATCCTTATTCCGAAGTTACGGATCCAATTTGCCGACTTCCCTTACCTACATTAATCTATCGACTAGAGGCTCTTTACCTTGGAGACCTGCTGCGGATATGGGTACGAACCGGCGCGACACCTCCACGTGGCCCTCTCCTGGATTTTCAAGGTCCGAGGGGAAGATCCGGACACCGCCGCAACTGCGGTGCTCTTCGCGTTCCAAACCCTATCTCCCTGCTAGAGGTTTCCAGGGAACTCGAACGCTTATACAGAAAAGAAAACTCTCCCCGGATCTCCCGACGGCGTCTCCAGGTCATTTTGGGTTACCCCGACGAACACTCTTACGAGGGCCCGATTGG
Organism: Lasioglossum baleicum; assembly: GCF_051020765.1. Classification (NCBI taxonomy): domain Eukaryota; kingdom Metazoa; phylum Arthropoda; class Insecta; order Hymenoptera; family Halictidae; genus Lasioglossum; species Lasioglossum baleicum. Next base: position 802,925 of record NW_027469088.1, on the reverse strand, counting down.
TAAGCGGTTCCGCTGCCGGGTTCCGGAATAGAAACCGGATTCCCTTTCGCCCGATGGGTGTGTGTTTTTGTTTATCATTAAATGATATTTTGCTCTCTCTTAGGACACCTCATCTACATAGGATTTCTCTTAGGGCTTAGGATCGACTGACTCGTGTGCAACGGCTGTTCACACGAAACCCTTCTCCACGTCAGTCCTCCAGGGCCTCGCTGGAGTATTTGCTACTACCACCAAGATCTGCACCGACGGCGGCTCCAGGCAGGCTCACGCCCAGACCCTTCTGCGCACACCGCCGCGACCCTCCTACTCGTCAGAGCTTCATGGAAGACGCGCCTTTAAAAAAAGCTAACGTCAACCTCACTTGCCGCTGACGGCGGAGTATAGGCGCGACGCTTCAGCGCCATCCATTTTCAGGGCTAGTTGCTTCGGCAGGTGAGTTGTTACACACTCCTTAGCGGATTCCGACTTCCATGGCCACCGTCCTGCTGTCTTAAGCAACCAACGCCTTTCATGGTATCCCATAAGCGTCGACTTAGGCGCCTTAACTCTGCGTTTGGTTCATCCCACAGCGCCAGTTCTGCTTACCAAAATTGGCCCACTTGGCACTCTGATCCAATATAATCTCGTGGCTTCATTGATCCAAGCAAGCCAGAGATCTCACCCATTTAAAGTTTGAGAATAGGTTGAGGTCGTTTCGGCCCCAAGGCCTCTAATCATTCGCTTTACCAGATGAGACTCGCACACGTTCATCAAAAGAGAACGAGCGAGTGCCAGCTATCCTGAGGGAAACTTCGGAGGGAACCAGCTACTAGATGGTTCGATTAGTCTTTCGCCCCTATACCCAGTTCCGACGATCGATTTGCACGTCAGAATCGCTACGGACCTCCATCAGGGTTTCCCCTGACTTCGTCCTGACCAGGCATAGTTCACCATCTTTCGGGTCCCAACGTGTACGCTCTGGGTGCGCCTCTTCTCGCAATGAGAACGAGACGCCCCGGGAGTGCGAGGCCGCATCGTGACGCGGCCCATCCTCCCTTGATCGACGCTAAGGTACGATCTTCACTTTCATTGCGCCTTTAGGTTTACATGTCCCAATGACTCGCGCACATGTTAGACTCCTTGGTCCGTGTTTCAAGACGGGTCCTGAGAGTACCCAAAGCAGTAGCGTCGCTGACCGGTAATTCAAAGCTTGGCCAGTCCGAGGACACCGCCTGCTAACAGCTGGTTAGGCCCGGAGCCGGCGCTAGGTCCGTACCATCCGGGTGACAAACTATCCGAGCTTGCGGCGGGCCTGACGCACACACATTCGAAAATGGATTGGTTGCGGCCCGATACCGTCAGAGTACCGTCACGCAGCCGGCCAGGCGATCGAGCGTCTGCCGTGTGCGCACGAAGGCGACACGACAGGCAACAACTCGAGCCGTAGACCGACACGCAACGGGTCGCGACGTTCTACTAAGGGAGAAGTGCACGACTACGCGACCGGAACATTTGCCGAAGATGGTGTACCCTCGCACTGGAACCACCGAAGTGGCCCATTACGGGCTATCTGCGCACCAACGGAAGCCAGCCTCGTCGACGATGAATCTCCCCATTCGATCTTTTGGGTTTCTCAGGTTTACCCCTGAACGGTTTCACGTACTCTTGAACTCTCTCTTCAAAGTTCTTTTCAACTTTCCCTCACGGTACTTGTTCGCTATCGGTCTCGTGGTCATATTTAGCCTTAGATGGAGTTTACCACCCACTTAGGGCTGCACTCTCAAGCAACCCGACTCTAAGGAGAGGTCCTCCCGAAACGCGTACCAGTCGCTACGGGCCTGGCACCCTCTACGGGTAAATGGCCCCATTCAAGATGGACTTGGACGCGGTTCGACGTCTCGGGATAAATTGACCCTCCTGAACACTACATTTCCCAACGGCAGAACCGCGGGATTCAGTGCTGGGCTAATTCCTGTTCGCTCGCCGCTACTAAGGAAATCCTTGTTAGTTTCTTTTCCTCCGCTTAGTAATATGCTTAAATTCAGCGGGTAATCTCGCCTACTCTGAGGTCGTCGTACGTGATACAAAATTTTGTGTGTTTCGGCCGAAAGAGCGTAAAAGTAGTACTCGCGAAAACGTACAAAGCACAAAAAAAAAAGAAAAAAAAAGAAAACGAAACAACACTACACGACAGAAGAGAGAAAAAGGTAAACAAAAAACCGATATATGCCTTATGCGCCACACCAAAGTGTCAATATAATTCTTTCTTCATCTCTCGTCGATCGGAAACTCTCGCTAGACGATCTGGCCGGTTAACTTTAACGTCCGTCGAAAAGAACTTTCGGGGACTGGACGACCGACAGATCGCGCGGTTCCGCACGAATCGACAATGAAGAAAAGAAAAGACATGGGGCGACCGACATAAAGGTTTTCTCATTGATATACCTTTTCTCTCTCCGCGGTGCTGTTCCGTGCGTGAACACACAAGTGTGTCTTTTGCGTCGTGTGACAATCAAGTTCGAAATAAGCCTCGCCAATAGAGGAGTATACATATTATTAAAAAAAAAAAATAATAATACATATAACCCGGTGGGATTTCTTTTTCTCTCTACTTCTATATAATTGAACCAAAAACCACGGGGGTACAGAAACGTTGCGCACGAAACGATTTATCATCGATCAAACGCAAAACCAAATTAGAGACACGAGAGAAAGAGAGTAAGATCTCAAGACGCTCATAGGCCGTCATCAATACGATTCAACGCGAACGTGGCGATGGAATGGCAATCGCACAGATTAGCGAGGACACGTCGACGACGGGGAATAATTCCGACCCGATCAAGTACGACGTGCTCATCCCGCACATTGCTGCGCTTTGCTCCGCTGTCCATCGATCATCAAAGCGTTCGCGATAGAACGAGAGATCTCTTTCGTCTCTTCCCTCGA